>NC_134687.1:643595252-643895252 GCF_050947455.1 Rhinoderma darwinii | reverse complement strand
TAGATTCCTCATCCATGGAAGGGATCAGCTCCTGCCATTTATCCAATGCTGGGAAGTCTGCCCTACTTGCTTTGGCATGAATGAGAAAGGAGTATATCGAGGAGATCAGCCCCCTGGTCCCTGAGATCGAACAATGCCTCAATCAGAGGGTATGAACAATCAGAGGGTATGAGGAGATTTCAATATCCCTGCCCCTAAACTGAGCCTGTATAGAGTGCCGGAATTGCAGAAATTTATAAAAGGACTGTCTCGGAACTTGGTATACCTCTTCCATCTGGGTAAAAGAAAATAGCAAATTGTTATAAAAAACATCTCCAATAATATTAATACCCAGTTTAGACCAAAATTCAGCATCCTGTGACGAGCTCAGCTGACCCATCGCGTCATTATGCCACAGGGGGGTCTCTGCCATTATCTGACCATTCCACGAGATCTGCACCGCGGCTGCCCAGGACTTTCTCGCCACCCTATGAATCGGTAAGGTATTTCTGCCAATTGGTACCGAGGGTTCCAGTATTGGCCACAGTTTCGTCAATCCTAGAAATTTTGCCAGACATCTCTCCATTTCCACCGGTTCCTCATGTGACACCCATGCTCCCAGATATTTAAGTTGACCAGCCAGGTAATAGACATATAGGTCCGTAAGAGCCATACCCGCCAGATCTTTAGGCCGTTGTAGATTGGCCAGTTGCAATTTGGATCTGGAGGACCCCCATATAAACTTTATAATCATAGAATCCATTTCTTTAAAGAATGTCATGGGGATGGGAACAAATATATGCTGCAGTACATATAAGCACTTAGGTTGAACCACCATTTTAATAAGGTTGATACGGCCTGCCACCGAGAGGGGTAAAGCCGACCAGATTTTGAATTTGTCTTTGAAGATCGTAAGCAAAGGGTCGATATTCAGCTTCATCATGTCAGTGTCTAATCTAGATACCTGGATACCCAAATATTTAAAATGAGATACCACTTGCAATCCGCATACCTTCGAGCCCTCCATGGAGCTCCGGAGCGGGGAGAAGTGCATCAGACATGACTTATCCCAGTTAATACGTAAGCCAGAATAGTCTCCAAATAACTCAATAATTGACATTGCTCTCTCTAACGACTCCTCCGGATACGACATATATAATAGCATATCGTCCGCATATAGGGCTATCCGCTCCTCACCAGTGTTTAAGCATGTGCCCCGAAATATCTCATCTTGTCGCATCAAGATAGCTAGGGGTTCTACAGCAAGGGAAAACAATAATGGCGATATCGGGCACCCCTGCCTGGTTCCCCTTTACAAAGTGAAGTATGGAGAAAGTTGCCCATTCAGGGATATGGCCGCTCTGGGGTGTAGATATAGGAGGCCTATCCATTGTATAAAGACTGGCCCTAAACCAAATTTATGGAGAATATGCAGTAAATATGGCCATTCAATAGAATCAAAGGCCTTGGCCGCATCCAAAGAGGCCAAGGCCCAGTCCTCTTTCTGCCGTGAGGCTATCTGAGACACAATTTGGGTCCTACATAAATAATCTGATGTACTTCTCCCTTTAATAAACCCAGTTTGGTCCGGAGCTATGATAGATGGCATAATAGCATTCAACCTATTGGCCAACACCTTTGTCAGTATTTTATAGTCAACGTTAAGAAGTGCTATTGGCCTATATGACGAACAGTCCAGGGGATCTTTATCTGGCTTCAAAATGACCACTATAGTTGCGTCAGAGAACGAGTCTGGTAAGGCCTTTGCTATAAGAGATGCATGATACGTCTTAAGCAGCTCAGGAGCTAACTGGTCTTGATACTTCAAATACACCTCTAGTGGGATGCCATCCGGACCCGAGGCCTTCCCCTTGGGCATGGTCGACATTGCTTCCACTATCTCCTCCACAGTAATAGGGCTATCAAGATAGAGTTGCTGGTCATTTGTTATTTTAGGACAGCAAACGTGATCACAATAGCCAAACAAATCCTCCTTTGATCTATAAGATCTAGAGACATATAAATCTTTATAAAAGGTATAAAACTCCAATAATATATCAGGTGTAGAGGTCAGAATCGTACCCTCTCTAGTTTTGATTTTCAGTATGGCCGGTGATGCATTATTCTGGTGGAAAATATGTGCTAGCATTCTACTAGATTGGTTACCCTGTTCAAAATACTTCTGATTGTTAAAAAACATTCTGCGCTTGCTTTTCTCCGTAAGGTATAGAAGATACTGTCTGCCCGCCTGTAACCATGCCTGTCTATTATCCTCCGAAGGATCAGAAATATAGGTAGCTTCTAACAGTGTACAAGACCCAGCTAATTCCTTCTCTTTTTTGACCGATTCTCGCTTAATGTAGGAGATGGAAGATTGAAGGCAACCCCTGAGATATGCTTTTTGTGCATCCCAATAGGCTGAATGATTAGGCGTTAACGAGTTTTCCCCTACATAAATCTGTAACTGGTCCGGTATGCGATCCTGATGGGTGAACTGTGTTAGCCAAAAAGAATGTACCTTCCTACTCAGCGTTCGTATCCACAGGTGTCTCCAGAGATCATGCCACCCAACCTCCTCCAAGAATAGCACTAGTGGAGAAGGTCTACTACCTAACAGAGAATCAGGAACAGTTTCAAATCTGAACTTATCAAGTGCAGGGACAGCTAAAGAGTTAAAATCTCCCATACAGACAATTGTAGCCGAAGGATAGGCTGATGCAAAGCCCGCCGCCTCGTATAAAACTGCTAAGGACTGCGTGGGAGGTATGTATACGCATAATATTACATAAGGCTGACATTCAATCCACGCATGTATAAAGATGTAGCGACCTTCCGGATCTTTTTTAATTACCCCAGGCTGCCACCTAAGGGACCTATGAACAAGAAGGGAAACTCCTCTGGAATAAGAGGAATAAGTGGCATGTGCCGCCCATTGTATCCATGACCCTCTGAGAAAACGAACCGTTTCTGGTAATAAATGCGTCTCTTGTAGACATATCATCTGTGGTCCGCTTGCACGGATTTGGGAAAATACTTGGGTTCGCTTACTTGGGGTCCCCATCCCCCTGACATTCCATGATAATACATTCAGGACTACCATTCACTGGCAGATGCTAAGACAAAGAGCACAAAAGAAAAAAAAAACAAAAAACGTACAAACGAAACTAAAGAATCTCCTCAGAATCTGATGTGAAAACGAAACAGATCCTACTATAAAGATTGTCACGGGGGTAGTCTGTGGTGAACGATCTACCGATCACAGACTATTGCCCCGTCCAATCAGCGTCTCCCAGGCTGTATCAAACAGTTGTGTTCAACAATACAAAGGTATACCTCTAATTGCGGTCGGTCAATATATAGTATCTCTCCAACCCCCTTTACTATGTTGTAGATTACCAGCAATATACATTACATCCCTGCTATAAGGCTCTTTACTATACAGTTATCCATTGTACAATTCAGCTCAAGTATGCGTACATATCCAAAAGATGCAGTAGAGGTGGCTATAAACCTATCTTAAACATATATAGGTACTTCCAATTATCTTACACAATGGTACAAATTTCTAAATTAAAGTATAGAGATAAATCAGGCCGCTCTAAAAACGATACTCAGCCTAGCAGTCCATCTTTACTCCTCTTGCCAGGGTCCATGATCTGCGTCGCAACAGATGGATGTTGTAGTAGACTTCATGGCGCCGTTGCATTACGGCTATTCAGCCAGTCTTCGGCCTCCGCCGGCGTATTAAAGAAGAGACACCTGTCCTGATAAACGACCCGCAGTCTTCCAGGAAAAACCATTTGAGTATGAAATCTGAAGATCTCTCAGGCGCTTTTTAATCCCCACAAACGTGGCACGGGCTTTCTGAAGTACAGCAGAAAAATCCGGAAATAACATTATGGATGCCGTGTTGTAGGTGATGTGGCCTTTTTGGCGCGCAGCTCTCAAGATGGCATCTCTATCCTTACTGCTTAGCAATTTAACCAGCATGGGTCTCGGTGCAGTCCCTGGTGGGGGAGGACGAGAAGGGACTCGGTGAGCTCTCTCAACAGCATAGGCCATAGACTATTTAGCATCCGGTAGAGTGTCCTTAATCCACTGCTCCATAAATGTGCTGGGGTCCGTTCCTTCAGCTCGCTCCGGCAACCCCAGTACACGTAAATTATTCCGTCGTAGACTGTTTTCAAGATCATCAGATCTTTGGGACCACATTTCTGCCGCCCTCTCCAAGGCCCCAAGCTGTCTGGCAACTGGTGCATTATCATCCTCAATCTGTGAGATTCGGGTTTCTGTATCTCTCACTCTGTCCCGAAGATTATGTATATTCTGGCGTATCAAGCCAATATCAATTTTTACTTCCTCAATTCTTGTGGTCAATGAGGTAGTCGACTCCCTTATAGCCGTCAGAAGTTGTGCTGTGACTTCTTTCAAAGTTGGCTCCTTCTCCCCATCCCCCTCACCTCCACTCTGCTCATGCCGCACCTCAGGGACGTCGGCGCCATGTTGGCCTCCCGGTATAGCAAACTCCCGGAGCTTGTCAGCAGCTGTCGAGTTACGAGTTTTACTCATGGTAAGGGCTCCTCGGTTCCTCCGTCTGGTATACCTGGTCCGAGAAATCTTTGCGGCAGTATTGTTTCAGGATTATGGGTGAAGACGCTGATACAGGGACGGAGCTCCTACTGCATGCGACTGCTCGTGGCGGAAGCTAGCCACACCCCCAGACAATCCTTTTTTATTCCATTTTTTTTTTCTGTAACACAAAAGGTTTTACCAGAGAAACGCAACTCAATACTTATTGCCCAGATTCTCTAGTTTTGAGAAATATCCCACATGTGGCCCTAGTGCGGTAATGGACTGAAGCACCGGCCTCAGAAGCAAAGGAGCACCTAGTGGATTTTGAGGCCTCCTTTTTATTAGGCACAATGTCCGATTTGAAGAGGACTTGTGGTGCTAAAACAGTGGAAACCCCCAAAAGTGACCCCATTTTGGAAACTAGACCCCTTGAGCAATTCATTGTAGTCTTCATGGGGTGCATGCGGCTTTTTGATCAGTTTTTATTCTATTTTTAGGTGGCGTGGTGACTAAAAAACAGCAATTCTACTATTTTGTGGGGTTTTTTTTCAATTTTTTTTACAGCGTTCACCGTGCGCTATAAATTACACATTGACTTTATTCTGCGGGGCGATACGATTACGGCGATACCAGATGTTCATAGTTTTTTTTATGTCTTATGGCGTTTGCACAATAAAATACTTTTTGTAATAAATCATTCACTTTTTGTGTTACCTTATTCTAAGAGCCAGAACTTCTTTATTTTTCCATCAATAAAGCCGTGCGAGGACTTATTTTTTGCGTAACGACTGTTGTTTCGACCAGCACCATTTTTAGGTACATGCGACTTTTTGATCTCTTTTTATTCCATTTTTTGGGAGGTGAAGTGACCAAACAATTGTGATTCTGGTACGGTTTATTATTTTCTTTTATGGCGTTCATCGCGCGGGATAAATAACGAAATAATTTTGTAGTTCAGGCCGTTACGGACGCGGCGATACCAATTATGTATAGTTTATTTGTTTATCTATTTTTATTAATAATAAAGGACTGATAAGGGAAAAGGGGGGATTTTTACTTTTATCACTTTTTTAAAACTTTTATTTTCTTATTTTTACAAATCTTTTTTTTTTTTTTTAACCTTTTTACTTTGTCCCACTAGGGGACTTGAGGGCAGGAGGCTCTGATCGCAATTCTAATACACTGCACTATATGCGTAGTGCAGTGTATTAGAGCTGTCAGCTACTCACTGGCAGCAAGCATAGTTGGTCCTGACTGTCAGGACCCACTAGGCTTCCATCGATGGCGTATCCGGAGTCCTTTGTTAGGACTCTGGTTGCCATAGCCACCATCGCTGGCCGCTATCATGTAGCGGGCCGTCGATGGCGGTTTAACCCCTAAGAAGCCGCGATCGACATTGAACGCGGCTTCTGAGGTGTCAATCTGCGGGGACCACCGCAATCGGTCCCTGCACACTGAGCTGTGATAGCTGCTGTTTCCGACACCAGGCTATCACAGCTCATGAACGCGCCACGCGTTAGCGGCACCGTGTTTTATCCATGACGTACTATTATGTCATGGAGCGCAAACGATTCAGTTACCATTACATAATAGTACGTCCTGGAGCGATAAGGGGTTAAAGGGGTTTTCTAGGATTGGATAACTGATAATATATACGTCATCAGTATATGATCTGTGAGAGTCTGACACCCGGACCCTGCACCAATCAGCTGCGTCGGCTGCCTCCGGGCACCAGACGTCCATGCTGAAAGCAGATGCTCCGGTCACGGAATAGCGGCCGAGCTGCAGTATTGTTAAAGTGAATAGGATCAGAGCTGCAGTTCTACGGAATGGCCGCTGTGCAGTGGTCGGAGACATTTGCTTCCGGCTCTTAACTACTGCATACCATCCAAAACATCCGGCAGCTGATCTGTGCGGGGTCCGGATGTCAGACCCCTACGATCATATACTGATGACCTCTCCGGTGGATAGGTCGTCTGTTGTACGATCGTGGAAAACCCCCTTTAAAAACGACATCACTTCCCACAGAAGACATGTTCTCATACGGTTATGTCACCGGAAAATAAAAAATTCATGGCTTTTGGAAGGAGGGAGGAAAATTGTCTGCGTGTCCAAGAGGTTAAGTACATATTAAGAGACAATAAACATTAATGAATGACAGACTGGTCCAGAAGGAGAGAGACCCTCCCCGCGTAGACTGCAGTCTACAAGAGGAGAGACCCTCCCCGCGTAGACTGCAGTCTACAAGAGGAGAGACCCTGCTCGCGTAGACTGCAGTCTACAAGAGGAGAGACCCTGCTCGCGTAGACTGCAGTCTACAAGAGGAGAGACCCTGCTCGCGTAGACTGCAGTCTACAAGAGGAGAGACCCTGCTCGCGTAGACTGCAGTCTACAAGAGGAGAGACCCTGCTCGCGTAGACTGCAGTCTACAAGAGGAGAGACCCTGCTCGCGTAGACTGCAGTCTACAAGAGGAGAGACCCTGCTCGCGTAGACTGCAGTCTACAAGAGGAGAGACCCTGCTCGCGTAGACTGCAGTCTACAAGAGGAGAGACCCTGCTCGCGTAGACTGCAGTCTACAAGAGGAGAGACCCTGCTCGCGTAGACTGCAGTCTACAAGAGGAGAGACCCTGCTCGCGTAGACTGCAGTCTACAAGAGGAGAGACCCTGCTCGCGTAGACTGCAGTCTACAAGAGGAGAGACCCTGCTCGCGTAGACTGCAGTCTACAAGAGGAGAGACCCTGCTCGCGTAGACTGCAGTCTACAAGAGGAGAGACCCTGCTCGCGTAGACTGCAGTCTACAAGAGGAGAGACCCTGCTCGCGTAGACTGCAGTCTACAAGAGGAGAGACCCTGCTCGCGTAGACTGCAGTCTACAAGAGGAGAGACCCTGCTCGCGTAGACTGCAGTCTACAAGAGGAGAGACCCTGCTCGCGTAGACTGCAGTCTACAAGAGGAGAGACCCTGCTCGCGTAGACTGCAGTCTACAAGAGGAGAGACCCTGCTCGCGTAGACTGCAGTCTACAAGAGGAGAGACCCTGCTCGCGTAGACTGCAGTCTACAAGAGGAGAGACCCTGCTCGCGTAGACTGCAGTCTACAAGAGGAGAGACCCTGCTCGCGTAGACTGCAGTCTACAAGAGGAGAGACCCTGCTCGCGTAGACTGCAGTCTACAAGAGGAGAGACCCTGCTCGCGTAGACTGCAGTCTACAAGAGGAGAGACCCTGCTCGCGTAGACTGCAGTCTACAAGAGGAGAGACCCTGCTCGCGTAGACTGCAGTCTACAAGAGGAGAGACCCTGCTCGCGTAGACTGCAGTCTACAAGAGGAGAGACCCTGCTCGCGTAGACTGCAGTCTACAAGAGGAGAGACCCTGCTCGCGTAGACTGCAGTCTACAAGAGGAGAGACCCTGCTCGCGTAGACTGCAGTCTACAAGAGGAGAGACCCTGCTCGCGTAGACTGCAGTCTACAAGAGGAGAGACCCTGCTCGCGTAGACTGCAGTCTACAAGAGGAGAGACCCTGCTCGCGTAGACTGCAGTCTACAAGAGGAGAGACCCTGCTCGCGTAGACTGCAGTCTACAAGAGGAGAGACCCTGCTCGCGTAGACTGCAGTCTACAAGAGGAGAGACCCTGCTCGCGTAGACTGCAGTCTACAAGAGGAGAGACCCTGCTCGCGTAGACTGCAGTCTACAAGAGGAGAGACCCTGCTCGCGTAGACTGCAGTCTACAAGAGGAGAGACCCTGCTCGCGTAGACTGCAGTCTACAAGAGGAGAGACCCTGCTCGCGTAGACTGCAGTCTACAAGAGGAGAGACCCTGCTCGCGTAGACTGCAGTCTACAAGAGGAGAGACCCTGCTCGCGTAGACTGCAGTCTACAAGAGGAGAGACCCTGCTCGCGTAGACTGCAGTCTACAAGAGGAGAGACCCTGCTCGCGTAGACTGCAGTCTACAAGAGGAGAGACCCTGCTCGCGTAGACTGCAGTCTACAAGAGGAGAGACCCTGCTCGCGTAGACTGCAGTCTACAAGAGGAGAGACCCTGCTCGCGTAGACTGCAGTCTACAAGAGGAGAGACCCTGCTCGCGTAGACTGCAGTCTACAAGAGGAGAGACCCTGCTCGCGTAGACTGCAGTCTACAAGAGGAGAGACCCTGCTCGCGTAGACTGCAGTCTACAAGAGGAGAGACCCTGCTCGCGTAGACTGCAGTCTACAAGAGGAGAGACCCTGCTCGCGTAGACTGCAGTCTACAAGAGGAGAGACCCTGCTCGCGTAGACTGCAGTCTACAAGAGGAGAGACCCTGCTCGCGTAGACTGCAGTCTACAAGAGGAGAGACCCTGCTCGCGTAGACTGCAGTCTACAAGAGGAGAGACCCTGCTCGCGTAGACTGCAGTCTACAAGAGGAGAGACCCTGCTCGCGTAGACTGCAGTCTACAAGAGGAGAGACCCTGCTCGCGTAGACTGCAGTCTACAAGAGGAGAGACCCTGCTCGCGTAGACTGCAGTCTACAAGAGGAGAGACCCTGCTCGCGTAGACTGCAGTCTACAAGAGGAGAGACCCTGCTCGCGTAGACTGCAGTCTACAAGAGGAGAGACCCTGCTCGCGTAGACTGCAGTCTACAAGAGGAGAGACCCTGCTCGCGTAGACTGCAGTCTACAAGAGGAGAGACCCTGCTCGCGTAGACTGCAGTCTACAAGAGGAGAGACCCTGCTCGCGTAGACTGCAGTCTACAAGAGGAGAGACCCTGCTCGCGTAGACTGCAGTCTACAAGAGGAGAGACCCTGCTCGCGTAGACTGCAGTCTACAAGAGGAGAGACCCTGCTCGCGTAGACTGCAGTCTACAAGAGGAGAGACCCTGCTCGCGTAGACTGCAGTCTACAAGAGGAGAGACCCTGCTCGCGTAGACTGCAGTCTACAAGAGGAGAGACCCTGCTCGCGTAGACTGCAGTCTACAAGAGGAGAGACCCTGCTCGCGTAGACTGCAGTCTACAAGAGGAGAGACCCTGCTCGCGTAGACTGCAGTCTACAAGAGGAGAGACCCTGCTCGCGTAGACTGCAGTCTACAAGAGGAGAGACCCTGCCCGCGTAGACTGCAGTCTACAAGAGGAGAGACCCTGCCCGCGTAGACTGCAGTCTACAAGAGGAGAGACCCTGCCCGCGTAGACTGCAGTCTACAAGAGGAGAGACACTGCCCGCGTACGCTCTACAAGAGAAGGGAACAGTTGGTGAGGGTAGAAACTGGTCATCCGGTGGAGTAGTGGCACCCGGGTTATTGCAGGGTGTAAGCTTTTCTGAAGAGGGGGTGTTCAGGTTACTAGTGAAGGTTTGGATGGTGGGAGAGATCTGATGTGTTGGGTTAAAGAGGTCCAGATTATGGGGGATGCACGGGAGAAATCTTCTAGACAATGATGTGAGGAACAGATAAAAGGAGAGCAAAGAAGAATTTGTGAAGACCGGAGATTACGTGTGGGGAGGTATCAGGAGATTAGGGCAGAGCTGTAAGGAGGGGACAGTTTCTAGACCGGGTGTTTTCTGGGAAATTAGGGCAGAGATGTGTGGATGGGGGAGAAGTTGTGGACTGGAGAATTTGTGGGAGGTATCAGGAGATTAGGGCAGAGATATATGGAGGGGACAGGTTGTTGACGGGATTACGTGTGGGTAGGTATCTGGAGATTAGGGCAGAGATATATAGAGGGGACCTAGTGTTGACAGCCTTTCATGTTAATTTTAATATTTTTCATATACGACCCACAACACGCAAGGAAATCCGGCTGAATATTCACCCCAAGTGTTGGACGTATAATCCTCCGCAATTTCTACTACAGAAATACAAGGCCGATCCTCACCTCTCCGAGCGTTACCATAGCAACACGGCCCTGCTCTTACGGCTGCTCTGTGTCCAGGTGACCCCTATAATGACATTTGACCTCTCCAGTCTGTGATTTGGCTGCAGGGGTCACATGACGCCTTCATTTTTATATATGTGTAACCTGCAGTTGTGAACACGCGGTGGAGCCGCAGAGGATTCTGGGAACAATGGCGATTGTTTGCGGAACTTGACTTTCCCATTGAACTTAATGGGGAAATTCTGCATCTAATGCGCAGCGACTCCACAGTATAAATCGGATATCCTGCGGGTTTATGATCCGCACCGCAGGTTAACCCCCTAACGACTGACACATTTTCTATTTTCGTTGGATGAAGCGGAGCGAGGGCTTGTCTTTTATGTGACATGCTGTCGTTTTTGATCACTTTTAAATGAAATCTCTTTTACATTTCTTTTTTTTTTTTTTTTAAAAACAGCGATTTTAGCTCTATTTGTTTTTTTCCGGCGTTCTGATTTTCACGGATGCGGTGATTCCAGTTATGTTTGTTATTTTTTTGTTTTACATTACTTTTAGAAAAAAAATGGGAAAAGGTGCTTTATTTTTTTAAATATATTTTGTAATTTTTTTGTACATAACTAAAAGCTTTAAAGGGTTTTTCCAATCAGGTACATTTATGACACATCCACAGGATATCCTCAAGAAAAGCGTGTTGACCAGCAGCACACGTCTCCCAAGTTTCAATCAATATGTTCTTTTATTGGTCAAATATCCAGTAAAAAATGGCAACGTTTCGACCCGTGACCAGTGGAGGGTCTTTCTCAAGCCTAACAATATCCGTTTGAATAGGGAAGTATACAGCATCACATGGTGCAGTTAATCCAATAGAGACATCAGTACGTCATGGGGAAACACGCTGGTGTACAATTACATGAATAGCAGTGTCCTCATATAAAAGTGTTCATAGTGCATCATATTAAACATTTCACTGAATGACCATTATAAATATCACTGGAGAAAAAAGCAAGACACGAAGAGTGGATCAGCACCCCCCACCGTGGTAGTTCTCCGCGTTCAGCTAGTGTTACTGCGCGTGTCTGTGAAGTGTTTACTTCCGGATTAGTTACAGAGGCAGGGAAGGAGTTGACAGACAGAGATCCACAGGATATGTAATATAGATGTGGGTCCCACCTGTAGGACCCGCACCTATCTCTAAAACGGGGCCCCTTAATCCCACCAGCACTGAGGAGTTTCATTAATGCCAGGCAAATGGGGTGGGCATTGAGGCGTATCAAAGAATTCAACGGGGCGGGCATTGAGGAGACTGTGGACCAGTAGGATGCCTCAAACCCGGGTATACGTTAGAAGTCCCGGGTTTGAGGCATCCTATTGGTCCACAGCCTCCTCAATGTCCGCTCCATTCATTCTTTGTTTCTGCTTCAATAGCGGCACCATTTTTTTTCTAGTTATGATGGGGTACATATATTTAGGGATGATGGGGATCACATTAGCTCTCTGAGATGCAGTCACAGGATTCTGTGACCGCACCTCAGATAAAGCAAGTGGGAGATAGACACAGAGGGGACGGGATAATTAGTAAAGACCAGCCCTGTGTCGTTACGTAGGTCGGTGATGTATCGACACAGGATTGTGTGTATACTAACTTGTGCACGAGCCGGTGTCGAGAGAAGAAACGACACAGATGAGAATCAGAACTTCCGTCAGGACACAGGGTGAATAGGAGGAAATGTGTTCAGATTTAATACAGAATGTTTTTACATAGGGTGTTAGTCCAAAAATGTTGGGTCCCTGGAAAACCCCTTTAGGATTAAGCAGAAATATGGCAGATCATCATTACCCCCCTCCCCCAGGCTGCCATGACAACCATCCATCCCCTGTGATCGTGTCGCAAGGGGCCGATGAGCTGTCAGAGGGGACCCCCCCCTCTTTCTTACAACTTAGATTCTTCAGTCGCGATTGACCACGGTATCTAAGTAGTTAAACGGCCATAATCGCAGTTCTCTCAGGTCTCTGGCCTTTGCAGCAGAAGTCAGGTCTTCCCTATGTCATGTGAACAACTGAGCAGTAAATCTGCTGTGCAGGAAGGGGTTAAGTGAGTCTTATACCACAATACAACGTATCACTCTGCTCTGCTCCACCTGCACTATAACATAAGAGATCACACTGCATGTTCCCTTTATATATAATGTCACCTCAGCTGCTGCAGAACCTCACAGTTCATATCAAACACTGACTGCATAGTGTGCACCGTGTCTTGTGAGATGTCAGCAATGTCTCCCCAGTATCCGCCATGTGTCAGGTTGTCAGGAGTCAGGTCTTCATTGTCTGGGGGGAAATGTCTTCATTTTACACTTCTCACCTGAGAGATATGCCATAAATGTCTGATATACGGGGCCCCACCTCTATGTGGAGAGCGGGGCTCCCCCGACCTGCCTGGTGAGGTGATGACTGCATCCAGGTGGAGAATGAATGGAGAGGTGACCACACATGTGCACGACTCTCTCCATTCACTTGTATAGGAGGTCTAGAAACAGCCGAGCACGGCCAGAGGTGGAGCCGCATCTATCAGACATTTCTGGCATATCCTGGGGAGAAATGTCCGTGTTGGGAATACCCCTTTATTCCATGTGGTGACGGCTCTGAGAAGATGTTTCTCTCAATGATGAATAAGTGAGGCTCTGTATGTCATACATGATGTTGTCCCCTGTATGATTTCCATCTTCTCCTTCCTTCATAAAGACGTCTGCAGTACTAGATCCTCCAGTTCCTCCAGTTTTCTCATCTTCTCCTCCACAACGTTCCTTCTCCTGAATGACCCACCAAGGATGGACAAGGACAGGAATGAGATGAGCAGAAGAATATTAGACTTCACCTTGGAGATCATCTACCTGCTGAGCGGAGAGGTAAACTTTTCTACATTATAGAACAAGTCACACATAGGGAAGGGACAATACATAATAGGAAGAATCCAGTGTCCTGTATAACAGCGTCCAGACCTTCCAAGTGACGTCAAGAAGCTGAAGATCAGCCACCAATATGGTCAGTTATGTGTCATGTCACCAATGCAGCAATAGTAATGTTGTAGAGCAATGAGAATGACCAGGAACCAGGAGGATCAGGATGACCTCTATATAGAAACATAGGAGATGACGGCAGGAGGAGAGCACATGGTCCATCTAGTCCCCCCAATATTATTTCCTTTTTAGTTTTGGCCTCGTTCTATTTTCTCAATGTCTTTTTGTAGGTGAGGTCTCCAGTATTACACATGTGGGGTCTCTAGAGCTCTATACAGCGGGGTCACAATCTCCCTCTTTCTACTGAGGGGGGAATACTGTGTTCAGTTCTCTAAGTGTCTCTCTCCATACACAGGAGTACACAATAGTGAAGAAGACATCGGGTGACTGTACGACTCCCATCATCCATGAGTCAGGAGGATGGAGCAGTAGTCCCATCACAGAGCCTCCCCCTCACTCCCGGATACATGAGAAGAAGATCTTAGAACTGATCTACAAGATGACGGAGCTGCTGACTGGAGAGGTGACACTGCTGGGAATGCTGGGAAATTCTACAGTAACAGCACTGGAGGTGTCTGGGTGATGACTGTATCATTGTGTGTGTCAGGTTCCTATAAGGTGTCAGGATGTCGCTGTCTATCTCTCCATGGAGGAGTGGGAGTATCTAGAAGGACACAAGGATCTGTACGAGGAGGTCATGATGGAGAACTACCGGCCGCGCACATCACAAGGTAAGAAGAGACAGATATCGTTTTTCCTCTAATGAGACAATTGTCATCCACCTCATGGGGCGTTTTGTCTTCCTCTGAATCAACACGGTCGGATTATAGGTTGGTCTTGATGGACTTGTGTCTTTTTTTATCCTTATTAACTATGTAACACAGAATGTATGGAGCAAAATTTACCACTAATATAAAGTACAATGTGTTCCGAAATAACAATCTCAGAATGACTTGGATGAGTAAAATCTTATTCTCACTTATGATACATCCACACACGACGTAGACACTGCGGAATGTCTGAACGGATTATCTGTGTGGAAATTCTGCAGCGTTTTCACAAGAGATATTGACATGTTGTAGATTGAGAATCCACCCGCACTTTTTTTCTGCCTATTTTCCCCGCAATACAATCTGTTGCAGAAAATCTGCATCTAATCCGCCCGTGTGTACATACTGTAAAAGTGACACATCCGATTTGAGAAATGGTTCTCTAATAAATAGGTCAAAACTGGCTGCGGCGGTAACTGATTAAAGCTAAAAATGGTCTGGCCCTTATCCCCTTAAGGGCGTGGACTAGTTGGCACGTTCAGGACGCAGTCGAATTTTTTTTAAGCTTACGTGTGTCACTTTATCTGGTAATAACTTTGAAATTCCTTAAATTAGTGGTAAAATTTGCTCGATACATTCAGTATTTTATTGTGAAAAACACCAAAATTTTGCAAAAAATTTCATAAATTAGCATTTTTCTACATTTAAATGTATCTGCTTGTAAGACAGATAGTTATACCACACAAAATAAATGCTAATTAACATTTAGTAGGGATGAAATTTACAAGTTTCATATTTTTTTTGCATAAATTGTTTTTTAATCCTTTTTTTTCTGTAACCCAGAAAATTTTACCAAAGAAACGCACTCCATATTTATTTCCCAGGTTCTACAGTTTTAGGAAATATCCCACATGTGGCCCTAGTGTGCTAATAGACTGAGACACAGGCCTTAGAGTCAAAGGAGCACCCAGTGGATTTTGGGGCCTCCTTTTTATTAGAATATATTAGGCACCATGTCCGGTTTGAAGAGGTCTTGTGATGCCAAAACAGTGTAAATACCCCGAAAAAGACACCATTTGGCAAACTACACCCCTCAAGAAATTTATCAAGGGGTATAGTGGGCATTTTGACCCCACAGTTCTTTTGCTGAATTTAGTGGAATGAAGCAGTGAAAATGAAAATCTAAATTTTTTCCAATAAAACGCAGACATTTTCAATTCTTACAAGACATAAAGGAGAAAAACACCCCAACATTTTAAAAGCAATTTCTCCCGATTATGGCAATATCCCATATGTGGTAATAAACTGCTGTTTAGACCCTCGGCAGGACTCGGAAGGGAAGGAGCGCTAATTAGCTTTTTGGAGCTCAAATTTTGCTGGAATGGTTTTTGGGGGCCATGTCGCGTTTGCAAAGCCCCTGTGGGACCAAAACTGTGGAAACCCCCCAAAAGTGACCCCATTTGGGAAACTACGCCTCTTAAGGAATCTATCTAGGGGTATAGTAAGCATTTAGACCCCACTGGTATTTTGCAGAATTTATTTGAATTAGGCCGTAAAAATGAATATCAACATTTTTTCCACTAAGAAGTTGAATTTTTCCATTTTCACAAGGGATAAAGGTGAAAAAGCAGCCCAACATTTGTAAAGCAATTTCTCCCAAGTACGGCAATACCCCATATTGGGTCATAAACTGCTGTTTGAACACACGGCAGGGCTCAGAAAGGCAGGAGCGCTATTTGGCATGCAGATTTTGCTGGATTTATTTTTTGGGCGCCATGTCGCATTTGCAAAACCCTAAGGTACCAGAGTACAATGGAAGCCCCCAAGAAGTGACCCCATTTTGTAAACTACACCCCTCAAGGCATTTATCATTTGCCTGGACATATGACAGAGCTCAGAAGTGAAGAGCAACATGCACATTTGAGGTCCATTTTGGTGATTTTTCACAGCATTGGCCCACAATTGCAGGGCTCTGAGGTCAAATAGTAAAACAAACCCCCAAGTAGTGACCCCTATTTTGGAAACTACACCCCTTAAGGCATTTTAAGTGGAGTAGTGAGCATTTTGCCCCCATAGGTGTTTTTCATTCGTAATTAATGCGCAGCAGATGGTGCAAAGTGAAAATTGCAATTTTCCGCTGATATGCCATTTTAGTGCACAATATGAAGATTATGAAAAAGTAGAGAAAAACTTTATTACTTTATTAAAAATACGAGTAGTAGAGTGACCATATGTAGAAGTGCTAATAAGCGATATGTTAGTGAATTTGCAAGTACAGCTATAACCCATAAAATAGTGTGAAAATGGTATAATAACCACATATGAATGTAGCAATGTGCCACAAACACATGACCCCCAGACTAAGGCATTTGCGCCGAAACGCGTGTTGGGGTGGACTCTGTGTTTTTTCCTGCATTTACTATGGGTATGTTATATCCCTTTTGATATGTTATATCAACTTTTCATATGACTGTGTTTTCCTTCAGTGTATATTTGACCACTTGTATGTTCACTGTGTTCATGTTGCATACCGTTACACTTGTGAATCTATAAGGCATTGACTATACATATAGTTTACTAACATTGTTCTGCATAGAGTATACACATGGCTTACTAGCATTGCTATATACACGGATTGTGTTTATGTAGCACAGTGCTACATTCATATGTGGTTATTATACCGTTTTCACACCATTTATGGGTTATATCTGTACTTACAAATTCACTAACATATGGCTTAGGGTATGTTCACATGACAACGCAAAATACGTCTGAAATTACGGTGCTGTTTTCAGGCGAAAACAGCTCCTGAATTTCAGACGTTTTTGCATGTACTTGCGTTTTTTGCGGCGTCTTTTATGGACGTAATTGGAGCTGTTCATTGGAGTCAATGTAAAACGGCTCCAAAGACGTCTCAAGAAGTGTCCTGCACTTCTTTGACGCGGGCGTAATTTTACGTGCCATCTTTTGACAGCGACGTGTAAAATGACACCTCGTCTGAACAGAACATCGTAAGACCCATTGCAGGCAATGGGCAGATATTTGCAGACGTAATGGAGCCGTCTTTTCAGGCGTAATTCGAGGCGTAAAACTCATGAATTACGTCTGAAAATAGGTCGTGTGCACATACCCTTATTAGCGTTTCTACATATGGTCACTCTAGTACTCGTGTTTTTTCTGAAGGTTAGCCATGGATACAAATTTGTAATCTATGATCATTTGGTAGATACACAGCTCCGTGTTCCTTTTTAACTGCTGGTCTATGGATTCCTCATTTTTATTCATTGTTTATTGTCCTGTATTATGTATGTTAATAAAGTATTTTTCTAATTTTCATAATCTTCTTGTTTCTTGGCATCTATTTCCTCCTAGGTTATATATATTCAGTTGTGATGCATTTTGGGTAAACACCCTAGGATCAGCCCATGTAATTTGTGCATACTTTGTCTTTTTATTTTTTACATAAATTGGGCCATATTGATTCATGCTGCATTTTCGGTTTGGTTTAGTGCACAATATGTTGTGCCCAGTATGTGCCACCGAAGACACACATCTCGTAAACTGCTAAGCTGCTTCTCCAGGGTATGGTGATACCATATATGTGGACGTAAACTGCTGTTTTTGCACGCTGCAGAGCTCAGAAGGGAGGGAGCACCATTTGGCATTTGGAGCGCAGATTTTGCTTGGCCGTGGTTCTGTTTGGAGTATTACTGGTATTTAAGTTTATAATGTGGGGGTATATGTAATCTGTGCGGAGTACATCAGGGTATATGTAATGTGTGAGGAGTACATCAGGGTATATGTAATCTGCGAGGAGTACATCAGGGTATATGTAATCTGCGAGGAGTACATCAGGGTATATGTAATCTGCGAGGAGTACATCAGGGTATATGTCAAATTGTGAGGAGTACATCAGGGTATATGTAATCTGTGAGGAGTACATCAGGGTATATGTAATCGGCGCGGAGTACATCAGGGTATATGTAATCTGCGAGGAGTACATCAGGGTATGTAATCTGCGAGGAGTACATCCAGGTATGTGTAATATGTGAGGAGTACATCAGGGTATATGTAATCTGTGTGGAGTAAATCAGGATATATGTAATCTGTGAGGAGTACATCAGGATATATGTAAACTGTGAGGAGTACATAAGGATATATGTAAACTGTGAGGAGTACATCAGGGTATATGTAATGTGTGAGGAGTACATCAGGATATATGTAATGTGTGAGGAGTACATCAGGGTATATGTAATATGTGAGGAGTACATCAGGGTATATGTAATATGTGAGGAGTACATCAGGGTATATGTAATATGTGAGGAGTACATCAGGGTATATGTAATATGTGAGGAGTACATCAGGGTATATGTAATATGTGAGGAGTACATCAGGGTATATGTAATATGTGAGGAGTACATCAGGGTATATGTAAACTGTGCGGAGTACATCAGGGTATATGTAAACTGTGCGGAGTACATCAGGGTATATGTAAACTGTGCGGAGTACATCAGGGTATATGTAATATGTGAGGAGTACATCAGGGTATATGTAATATGTGAGGAGTACATCAGGGTATATGTAATATGTGAGGAGTACATCAGGGTATATAAGATGTGAGGAGTACATCAGGGTATATTTTCATATGTGAGGAGTACATCAGGGTATATGTAATATGTGAGGAGTACATCAGGGTATATGTAAGCTGGGCGGAGTACATCAGGGTATATGTAATCTGTGAGGAGTACATCAGGGTATATGTAATATGTGAGGAGTACATCAGGGTATATGTAATATGTGAGGAGTACATCAGGATATATGTAATCTGTGAGGAGTACATCAGGGTATATGTAGTCTGTGAGGAATACATCAGGATATATGTAATATGTGATGAGTACATCAGGGTATATGTAATCTGTGAGGAGTGCATCCGGGTATATGTAATGTGTGAGGAGTACATCAGGGTATATGTAATGTGTGAGGAGTACATCAGGGTATATGTAATCTGTGAGGAGTACATCAGGGTATATGTAATCGGCGCAGAGTACATCAGGGTATGTGTAATCTGCGAGGAGTACATCAGGGTATGTGTAATATGTGTGGAGTACATCAGGGTATGTGTAATATGTGAGGAGTACATCAGGGTATATGTAAACTGTGTGAAGTACATCAGGGTATATGTAGTCTGTAAGGAATACATCAGGATATATGTAATCTGTGAGGAGTGCATCAGGGTATATGTAATATGTGAGGAGTACATCAGGGTATATGTAATATGTGAGGAGTACATCAGGGTATATTTTCATATGTGAGGAGTACATCAGGGTATATGTAATCTGTGCGTAGTACATCAGGGTATATGTAATCTGTGAGGAGTACATCAGGGTATATGTAATCTGTGAGGAGTACATCAGGGTATATGTAAACTGCGGAGTACATCAGGGTATATGTAATCTGTGAGGAGTACATCAGGGTATATGTAATATGTGAGGAGTACATCAGGATATATGTAATATGTGAGGAGTACATCAGGGTATATGTAATATGTGAGGAGTACATCAGGGGATATGTAATATGTGAGGAGTACATCAGGGGATATGTAATATGTGAGGAGTACATCAGGGTATATCTAATCTGTGCGGAGTACATCAGGGTATATGTAATATGTGAGGAGTACATCAGGGTATATGTAATATGTGAGGAGTACATCAGGGTATATGTAATCTGTGCGGAGTACATCAGGGTATATGTAATCTGTGCGGAGTACATCAGGGTATATGTAATCTGTGCGGAGTACATCAGGGTATATGTAATCTGTGAGGAGTACATCAGGGTATATGTAATATGTGAGGAGTACATCAGGATATATGTAATATGTGAGGAGTACATCAGGGTATATGTAATATGTGAGGAGTACATCAGGGTATATGTAATATGTGAGGAGTACATCAGGGTATATGTAATATGTGAGGAGTACATCAGGATATATGTAATCTGTGAGGAGTACATCAGGGTATATGTAATCTGTGAGGAGTACATCTGGGTATATGTAAGCTGTGAGGAGTACATCAGGGTATATGTAATATGTGAGGAGTACATCAGGGTATATGTAATATGTGAGGAGTACATCAGGGTATATGTAATATGTGAGGAGTACATCAGGGGATATGTAATATGTGAGGAGTACATCAGGGTATATGTAATATGTGAGGAGTACATCAGGGTATATGTAATCTGTGAGGAGTACATCAGGGTATATGTAATATGTGAGGAGTACATCAGGGTATATGTAATATGTGAGGAGAACATCAGGGTATATGTAATATGTGAGGAGTACATCAGGGTATATGTAAGCTGTGAGGAGTACATCAGGGTATGTGTAATATGTGAGGAGTACATCAGGGTATATGTAATATGTGAGGAGTACATCAGGGTATATGTAAGCTGTGAGGAGTACATCAGGGTATGTGTAATATGTGAGGAGTACATCAGGGTATATGTAATATGTGAGGAGAACATCAGGGTATATGTAATATGTGAGGAGTACATCAGGGTATATGTAATCTGTGAGGAGTACATCAGGGTATGTGTAATATGTGAGGAGTACATCAGGGTATATGTAATATGCGAGGAGTACATCAGGGTATATGTAATATGTGAGGAGAACATCAGGGTATATGTAATATGTGAGGAGTACATCAGGGTATATGTAAGCTGTGAGGAGTACATCAGGGTATATGTAAGCTGTGAGGAGTACATCAGGGTATATGTAATATGTGAGGAGTACATCAGGGTATATGTAATATGTGAGGAGTACATCAGGGTATATGTAATATGTGAGGAGTACATCAGGGTATATGTAATATGTGAGGAGTACATCAGGGTATATGTAATATGTGAGGAGTACATCAGGGTATATGTAATATGTGAGGAGTACATCAGGGTATATGTAATCTGTGAGGAGTACATCAGGGTATATGTAATATGTGAGGAGTACATCAGGGTATATGTAATATGTGAGGAGTACATCAGGATATATGTAATCTGTGAGGAGTACATCAGGATATATGTAATCTGTGAGGAGTACATCAGGGTATATGTAATATGTGAGGAGTACATCAGGGTATATGTAATATGTGAGGAGTACATCAGGGTATATGTAATCTGTGAGGAGTACATCAGGGTATATGTAATATGTGAGGAGTACATCAGGGTATATGTAATATGTGAGGAGTACATCAGGGTATATGTAAGCTGTGAGGAGTACATCAGGGTATATGTAATCTGTGAGGAGTACATCAGGGTATATGTAATCTGTGCGGAGTACATCAGGGTAGATGTAATCTGCGCGGAGTACATCAGGGCGTAATAAAAGGGTATAATAATGTGGTAAATAAATAATATTTCAGAGGATCAGTTGCCAGTGTCGCACTTCTATATGGTGTCCGATCTTATTCGCTTTTGGACACTGAGTATTTTGTGTCGCCATATTCTGAGAGCCAGAACTTTTTTTATTTTTCAGTCAAAAAAAGCTGTTTAGGGCTTGTTTATTGCGGGACGGGTTGTCGTTCTTATTGGTACTGTTTTGAGGTACATGTGACTTTTTTATCACTTTTTATTCCATGTTTTGGGAGGGGTGGTGATGAAAATATAGCGATTATGGCATTGTTTTTTTTTTTGTTTTTTTTCCCAGTGTTTACAGGGTGTGAAAAATAACTTTATAGTTTTATAGATTGGGTCGTTACGGACGCGATGAGGCCAAATATGTGTACTTTTTTTTTTAACGTTTTCATTTTTTTCCCATAATAAAATACTTATTATAGTAAATAAGGCAGTGTATGTTTTTATTAACTTGAAACTTTTCTTATTACATTTATATTCAAGTTTTTTTTTTGTCCCACTAGATGGCTTGAAAGCCTGCACTTCTGATCTTTACTCTAATACACTGCACTACCCACGTAGTGCAATGCATTAGAGCTGTCTGTCATTCACTGACCGCAAGCCTATTAGGTCCCACCCCTGGGCGAGGCCTGATAGGCTATCGTACATGGCAGACAAGGAGGCCATTGTTAGGCCTCCGTTGCCATAGCTACGATCGTCATCCTCACGATCACATTGTGTCGATGCCGATCGTTACAAACCACCAAGATTCAGCGATCGATTTTTATCACAGCATCTAAGGGGTAAATGGCAGGGTTCGGAGCTAGCTACAGCACGGTGTTACAGCACGGTGTCAGCTGTAACATACTGCTGACACCGGTGGCTGGTATCGCAGGCTCAGCTTCTGAGCCTGCTCCATCTTGTTACTGCGGCCGGATGCCTTTTAGGCCCCCGCCCCTGGGCGGGACCTAGCAGGCTTCCGTACTTGGCAGACCGGAGGCCATTTTTATGCCTCCGGCTTGCCGGAGCAGTCATCGGAACCCCGCGAAAAAACTAAAAAAATGTTTAATTAAAGTCAATAAAAAAAAAAGTGTTTAATCACCTAAAACCAATATATATATATTAATAAAAAATAATACGTTTATATGCAGTATTTTCTTTTAAACAGCCTTTAAAGGGAATGTGTCGCTAGAATTTTTTTTTTTAGTTAAACAATTATTATTTAAGTGATTACACATTGTTTTAATTTTTTCACAAGTCAGGAAATATTATAAATTAGATTCTAATTTATAATATTTCCATGTGCTGGCCACTAGAGGGAGCAGTTCCCAAAATTGCAGCATGGTCAATGTGGTAAAGCAACCTCATTGCTTTATGCTGCAAATTTGGGGTAGACACACTCGCTCTAGTGTCCTCACACAATCCCCCCTAGTGCCAGGAAAAGGAGGGGGTTGAATCTTCAAACCTCCTACACTGTGTGCCGCCATTTTCTGAGCGAATGCACAGTGTAGGAGGATTAGATACAGTGCTCAGCAGACAGTATAACACAAACATAATACACACATCACATACACAAACATAACTTACCTGCCGCCGGTGCCGCCCACGCTCCTATTCCTTGCCATTCGTTCTTGTGGGCCACAGTTTACTTTAGGCCCTCGGCTATCAAGGTGGAGGGACCTCGACACCGGTAGTGAGGACCTCAACATTGTAATTCCGGCTCTGATCAGTAAACATAGAAGTGTAGAGAGAAGTGTCCGATCTATAGACAGATATACAGTAGTCATGTATTCAGTCACTGTGTGTTTCCTACAGATGGATCCAGTAGGAGAAATCCACCAGAGAGATGTCCCAGTCCTCTGTATTCCCAGGACTGTCCAGAGGAAAATCACAATGTCCCAGAGAATCATCAGGTAAATGAAGCTGAGCCCTATACCAGATCCATATAGGAGGGTGTGGAGCTTTTTGGTCCTGCGGTCATAGATGTGGCTATAGATTTTGGTGGTTTCTTATGTTGATCTGTTCGATTCTGCGCACTCTGCTTTTATTGTACTGAATTGTTACATATGTGAAATCAGGGGGAAGATCGGACTAATAATAAAGCGGAGGATGAAACAGAAGAAGAGCGGGTGAGCGGCGATCAACCGTGTAAGAGTGAAGTGGAGGAGGAAATTCCAGGAGGTGTTACCACAGGTAAGTAATAATGAATTTAGAAAGTGGATTGGGAGGTTTGGTAAGGTGGGGTTCCTCCTTAGTTCTACATTACAGTAACATGTCAGACAATGTGTTATACATAGTGCAGGAGCTGAGGGAGCTGTGAGTGCACATAGAAGTTCTGTTCAAGGTGTTCTATGAATCCGGTCATGCACTAGGCTTGGTATCAGATTTTAGGGGGGCACCAGCTGTGATTAACAACTACACTAACAGCCGGGATCTGAGAAAACTCAGTTTAACCACTTAAAGGGAATATGTCATCAGATGTCCGTATTGAACTACCAAGAGGCTATCATAGATTAGGCTAACCTGATTCTGACGTGTATTATGTCTTTCCCCAGAGTTCTTTGAAGAGAAAAAGCTTTTATTACATTTATGCAAATGAGCATCACCGTTGCTCAAAAATGCTCTACGCATTCGCAGTACTGCCGAATAGAACGGTTTTACTGCGCATGCACCGCATCCTGATCGGCTCATGCGCAGTATAATGTTTATGCTCAACGTTCTAATCGGCACTGCTGCGTATGCGCCGATTAGGATGTAGGGCCACGCGTAAGTTCACTACACTACGGGGCCGGGCGTAAACTTGCCTAGTACGTTGCCTGGCCACTGTCAATCAAGGGAGGGGGGTTGAACTGGGGAATGACGAGAGGGCATTATGGAGAAACTGTGATGCCCTTGTTGCTCCAAAATGCTAATTTGCATAAATGTAATAAAAGCTTTTTCTCTTCAAAGGAGGCGCTCTGTGGAAAGAGATAATACACGTCCGAATCAGGTTATCCTAATCTATAATAGCCTCTTGGCAGTTCAGTACGGACATCTGGTGACAGACTCCCTTTAAACACCGAATCAATGCTGATAGGGGGCTCGCTGTGAAAATTCCAGCCTTTACACTATAAGCGTTTATAAGCAAGTTTTTCCTTGCATGTAATAGGCAGGGATGTACAAACCCTGAGGCACTTTCCATTTTTTCCTATCTTCCTCCATTAGTTAGATATCGGTGCCGTTATATTTGGCCCCCGAAATTTAAATAACCCCCTTTAAGGTCAATGGGGCGTGCAATTGGCAAGGGGCGTGTAACATCGCTGTGACACTATCCAATCAGCTAGGCACAGTGTAACAGCAAGAGCTGGAGAGAGGTGAGCATGTGCTCGTGGACGTGCAGCTCGGAGCTGTGAGGACAGAAGAAGAAGAACATGAAACAGAAGAAGAAGAATTCACATCGTCGTGGCGGTGGAGCTGCGCGTGCACACGCTCTTGCTCTCCTCTCTCCAGCTCTTGCTGTGACACTGTCCGTAGCTGTCTGGACAGTGTCACAGCGAGTTTCAGGCCCTGCCTAGTTCGGGACTTCATAGGAGTAGAAAGATGGCAGTTGATTTGCCGGGGCGGGGGGGGCGATGGGCCGTCTAAGGGGGCCTCCCCCTCTTTCTAACTCCTTAGATGTCCTGGTCGCGATTGACAGCAGCATTTAAAGGGGGAAACGGGCAGAATCAAAGTGTTCTTTGATTCCGTCTGTTGCAGTGACCCAACCCATCACCGGCTAAGTATGGAGCGAGCTCAGCCTGTGCGCCTGCTCCATACTTCTCTTTAACTCTGATCACGTACAGTTACGTGATAATGCGTTAAGGGGTTAAAAATATGAATGTACATACAAAGACATTTTTTAATGATGATCACCTGTACTCAGGCCACTTCATTAGGTTCACCTTATTAGTACTTGTTAGGGCTAGGGATGTACGATGCATCGAAACTTCGATACTGATTCGATGCCGTGCACCCTGAAACAGTTCGATACCGTTATTTCATGTATTTCGATACTAAGCTCTGCGGCCACACAGCTTAGCATTGTAACACGTGAATGTATGAGAGCTGTGTGATACAGCCATTGCCCCGCTCCTGAGTCCTGACAACAAGTGCGAACGCGGTCAGCATTAGGTGATGCGACCAGTGCTGCGCTAATGATTGCCAGCACTGAAGACCGAACTTTGCGGGCGCACTGCAAAACACCCCCATGTTCTGTCTTTAGTGCCTGAACCGCCGCTCGTTAGTGCAGTGCCGGCAGCACCACCTCATGCTGACGTCGCGCGCACTTATTGTCAGGAGCGGGCTGTGTATTACACAGCCGCAGATGTGCTGTAACGGCGGAGATCAGAGAAACCTCTCATCTCAGTCGCTATTCCCCTGAATGCTGCGATCAAAGTTGACTGCAGCAATTAAGGGGAAAATGCAAAGGGAGATCCCCCTTGGATCGCGTCACAGGGATGTGACGCGATTGAGGGACATACCATATTTGGGCAGACAGCTCAGGGTCCATTGAAGGACCCCCATGGCTGTCTTACCATATTTCCTTTTGTTAGGGCATACTTAGGTATGTCCTAACAGCTGCCTGTGTACTAGCAGTACACAGGCTAATGTACTGGCATATAGATATACGATTAAGATCAAACTAAAACTGGTTAGTAGGGGATTTTAGGGATGGCAAACCAAGGCTGGGGGACACTTTATAGAAAATATTTTTTTCCTAGAACCCCTTTAATGGGACATATATATTAAACTTTGTAATGTAATATCTATTTACCTGTGGCAGCGTTACTTAGTTCTGATTAGCGGTCACGCACCCAGAGTACATTTTCTATTTCCTGTGACATTTCCTGTCTTTGCTCAGCCAGCTCTTCTGTCTATTCAGAGGCACGGCGCGTCATCAACTACGTTTACAGGCAGGGGGCCGGGCGGATGTTTCATGAGCTCTTTAGAGCTCCGCCTCTGGTCCCACTGCCTGTAAATATAGTTGATGATGAGCCGTGCCTCTGAATAGCCGGAAGTGCTGGCTGATCAAATAGACGGGGCTTCATCTCTGCTAGTATACTCCCCCTCCTCCTATTATCTCGTCGTCCACGCCTCCTCTTCCTTCTTTACACTTTTAATTCTCATACTGCCTGGCTGCTTTGTCTCTCCTCTAAAATGCACTCCCTCCTCCGCTTATCTCGACCACCAGACCCCTTCCTCCTTCTACTCTATGTTCTACTCTCCTCCTCTTGCAGCATCCGAACCTCGCCTCCTATCGCTACTGTCTAGCGCTATGCTAGCGCTAGTGTAGGTTCTGCTCCAGGACTCTGGAATCCCCTGACATCACTGTCCATATATGGACAGTGATGTTGGGTTTCCCCAGAGCCGGAGTCCCAGAGAAGAGCGTGAGTATAGGCTCTGCCCCTGGACTCTGGGGAAGCCTTTGACATCACTGTCCATATATGGACTGTGGTGTCAGGGGCTTACCCAAAGCCGGAGTTTTGGCATTTTAGCTGTTTATCAAAACATATTGAACATACAGTTATATAATCAATATCAATCGGCTTAAATTGCAGACTCTTCGCTTTAATTTGAGGGTTTCACATCCAAATTTGAGGAAGGGTTTAGGAATTACAGCTCTTTAATATGTAGCTGCCTCTTTTTCAATTGACCAAAGGTAATTTATCTCAAAGGACAATTATATCAAAAGCTATTTAATGGGCTACATGGGCTATTCCCTCGTTAATCCATCATCAATTAAGCAGGCAAAAGTTCTGGAGTGGATTCCACTCCAGAACTGCGTTGTCCACAACACTGCGTTGTTCACTATGTGCTGTCTTATATTGACACATTAACGTTACTGAAGTGTTTATAGACAGTGAATAGACATTCCTTCCAGCCAGGACGGGATGCCTATTCACAATCCCGACACTTCCGTAACGTTTCTATGGTACTTACAGCAGAGCAAAGTGTAATCTCGCGAGATCACACTGTAAATGACAGGTTACAGCGGGATTACGCTTTGCTCTGCTGGAAGTACCACACAAACGTTACGTAAGTATTGGGATTGTGAATAGACATCCCGTCCTGGCTGGAAGGAATGTCTATTCACTGTCTAAACACTTAACCAGTTCAGGACCGGGCTATTTTGCGCCTTCAGGACCAGACACCGTTTAGCCATTTTTAGCACGTGTTAGTTAAATGGCTATAACGTTTTTATTTGTTGGGCTAACGACGTGATTTTTGCGACGTTTTTTCCGTAGGCAATGCAGGTTTCATTTTTTATCGTTTTTATACACACCTTTTTTGCGATTTTAGAATTTTTATTCATAAAGTTTGAAAATAATAGTAAAAAAATAAGCTTTTTTACGTTTCAGCTATTTTTTTGGGGTAATAACAAAGTTTTAACCTAAAATAGACCTTTTATTTGTGATCGTCATTGTCTACCGTAAATTTTAATATATTACATGTCTATATTAGGGTAATTGGGTCAGCGCTAGCGTTACAACAATGATTGGCGGGGGGAACATGTTTTTTTTGGGGTGGGTATTTTATGTGTATTTATTATTAAATTTTTTTTTGCACTTTACTTTATTATTTTTTTATTACTATGGTCTGTCCCCCAAAGGTCAAAAAAGACCTTTGGGGAACTTTATATATATTTTTTCTTTCTTTTACACCATCTTTTCCACTGTAACTGGAGCTGCACAGCAGCCCCAGTTACAGGGGAAATCAGCCCTCTCATAGTGACGATTGTCACTAATAGGGCTGTGCTGGGTCTTGTAAGACCCAGCAGCAGTCTGTCACTAACGGGACCCGGCGATCATGTGACCTGTCACATGATCACCGGGAGGAATAGAGACAGCGCCGCTGCTGCTGTCTCTATTCCTATACACAGCGTTCATTGAACGCTGTGTAAAAACACATCGGAGAAGACAGAAGCAGTGAAAGCTGCTTCTATCCTCTCCTCCGGGTCCCCGGCAGTCACTGACAGCCGGAGACCCGACATTCAGCTGCCCGATCGCGCGGGCAGCAAGTTAAAACCCGAGCCGTAAAAAGTCTATGGCTCGGGTTTTAAGGACCCTGACCGCAGGCCGTAAATATATAGCCAGCGGTCGGGAACCAGTTAAAGAGGCTCTGTCACCACATTATAAGTGGCCTAATTTGTACATGATGTGATCGGCGCTGTAATGTAGATTACAGCAGTGTTGGAGGTAATGTATATTCATTGTCATGACACATGAGTAGCGTTATAGTGTGTTTATGTGACTTCACATAGCGATATAGCTATATCGCTATTTGCAGTGTAAGTGAATGGAGAGAAGTGTATGACGCTGATTGGTCAGCGTCATACACTCCTCTGTACAACGCCCACTTGGTCATATAGTAAAACACGCCCAATTGTCCATTGAGAAACTCATTAGCATAAAGTTAATATAGGTCATAACTCCGTCAAAAATGATAGTTTTTTCAAATAAAAAATACTGCTGTAATCTAGATGACAGCGCCGATCACATCATGTACATCTGTACATCTGGTGACAGAGCCTCTTTAACCCCTTACCGCACCAGGACGCACCGGTACGTCCTGCATTGAAGTGCTTTAAGGCACCAGGGTGTACCGGTGCGTCCTGGCTTAAAAACTGTCACCCTGTCAAAGGACAAGGTGACAGAACTGTGCCATCAACTGTTTATGACAGTTGATCGGCACAGTAAGACGGCAGGGGACCAATAGCAGCGGTCTCCTGCCGGCGATCGCTGTGATTGGTCAGTCAAAGCAGACTGACCAATCACAGCTCCATGACGTGGTGTATGTGATGGCGCTGGCTCAAGCTGAGCCAGCGCTATCACCGCCGCTTATCATCTGTCCAACACCCCTCTGCAACGGCCAGGACCGGAGCTAGGCTCCGATCCGGCCGATTAACTCCTTCGATGCATCGATCAACGCGATCGATGCATCGAAGTGTCTTGTAGCCTGTCGGCAACCACGATGGTTGCCACGGACGCTGGTGTCGGCTGTTTGTCACAGCTGACATCGTGCCCTAACGGCCAGGACAGGAGCTAGGCTCTGATCCGGGCGATTAACCCCTTAGATCGTACCCTATGGTTGTTAATGAAAACCATCGGCACCCGCGGCTGTTCCGATGGTTGCTATGGCAACCGTAGCCTAACAATCGGTTCCTAGTACGGAAGCCTATTAGGCCCCGCCGGGAGGCGAAGCCTAATAGGCTTGCTGTCAGTGAATAGCTGACAGCTCTAATACACTGCACTATGTAGGTAGTGCAGTGTATTAGAATAGCGATCAGGGCTTCATGCCTTCAAGTTCCCTAGTGGGACAAAAAAAAAGTTAAAACAAGTTAATAAAAATGTTGTAAAAAAGTTAAAAAAAATAAGTTTCATGTTAAAAAGCACTATAACAGCCTTTTTCCTATAATAAGTCTTTTATTATAGGAAAAAACATAAAAAAAAGTACACATATGTGGTATCCCCGCATCCGTAGCGACCCAAACTATAAAAATATCACGCTACCCGTACGGTGAACACCGTAAAAAAATTAAATAAAAAACTATTCCAGAATCGCTGTTTGTTAGTCACTACCCCTCGCAATACAGAATAAAAAAGGGATCTAAAAGTTGCATGTACCCCAAAATTATACTATTAAAAAACGCTGCCAGTCCCGCAAAAAACAAGCCCTCCCACAGCTTTTTTGACAGAAAAATAAAAAAGTTACGGCTCTCAGAATATGGTGACACCAAAAATAAATTATTTGAAACAAAAGTGATTTTATCGTGTAGACGTTGCAAAACATAAGAAAAACTATATATATATCTGGTATCGCCGTAATCGTTCCGACCCGCAGAATAACGTAAAATTGTCATTCATAGCGCATGGCGAACGCCGTAAATAATAAAAAACATCAGAATTGCATGTTTTTGGTCACTCGGCTTGCCAAAAAATGAAATAAAAAGTGATCAAAAAAATCGCATGTACCCCAAAATGGTACCAATGAAATCTACAGATTGTCCAGCAACAAATAAGCCCTCACACGGCTCCGGTGGTGAAAAAATAAAGACGTTTTGGCTCTCAGAATATGGCTATGCAAAATGTGCAGAGTGTCCAAAAGCGGATAAGATCGGGCACCATTTATCAGTGCGACAGCGGCCACACATCTGTGGATAATTATTTATTTACCCAATTATACCCTCTTATTATACCCTGATGTACCCGCACAGCTTACATATGCCCCCACATCATAACTGAAATACCAGCAAAACCCCAAACAAAAAAATAGCGAGCAAAATCCACGCTCCAAAAGCCAAATGGCGCTCCCTCCCTTCTGAGCCCTGCAGCGTGCCCAAGCAGCAGTGTACGTCCACATATATGGCATCGCCATACCCGGGAGAACCCGCTTAACAGTTTGAGGTATTTGTCTTCAGTGGCACGAACTGGGCACAAAATATTGTGCACTAAAATGGCACATACCTGTGGAAATTTTCAATTTTCACTTTGCACCATCCACTGAGCGTTCATTTCTAATAGAAAAAAAAAAACCTGTGTGGTCAAAATGCCTTCAGGGGTGCAGTTTCCAAAATGGGGGTCACTACTTGGGGGTTTGTTTTACTATTTCACCCCAGAGCTCTGCCATTGTGGGCTAAGGCCTCATGCACACGACCGTATTTTTTCCCACCCGTAAATACTGGCGTAAATACGGGTCCGGTGTCACACGTATTCCACCCGTTTTGCACCAGTATTTAAGAACCCGTGCCCGTAAATATGGGTCCGGTGTCACCCGTATTCCACCCGTATTTACGGGCACGTTTTTGGCGGCAAAATAGCGCTGCACTAATCGGCAGCCCCTTCTCTCTATCAGTGCAGGATAGAGAGAAGGGACAGCCTTTTCTGTAATAAAAGTTAAAGAAATTCATACTTACCCGGCCGTTGTCTTGGTGACGCGTCGCTCTCTTCACATCCAGCCCGACATCCCTGGATGACGCGGCAGTCCATATGACCGCTGCAGCCTGTGATTGACCTGTGATTGGCTGCAGCGGTCACATGGCCTGAAACGTCATCCAGGATGTCGAGAGGGACGCGTCACCAAGGCAACGGGCGGGAGACCGGACTGGAGGAAGCAGGAAGTTCTCGGTAAGTATGAAAGTCTTTTATTTTTATTTTTTACAGGTTTATACTGATCGGTAGTCACTGTCCAGGGTGCTGAAAGAGTTACTGCCGATCAGTTAACTCTTTCAGCTCCCTGGACAGTGACTATTTACTGACGTCGCTTAGCAACGCTGCCGTAATGACGGGTGCACACATGTAGCCACCCGTCATTTCGAGAGCTCCATAGACTTCTATGGACTGTCCGTGCCGGTATTACGGCCTGAAATAGGACATGTTCTATCTTTTTCAACGGCACGGGCACCTTCCCGTGAGAAAACGGGAAGGCACCCGTCGCCAATAGAAGTCTATGAGCCCGTTATTACGGGTCGTGATTACGACCCGTAATAACGGGAGTTTTTACGGTCGTGTGCATGAGGCCTAATGCTGTGAAAATCACCAAAATAGGTCTCACATGCGCCTTTCACTCCTAAGCCTTGTCATATGTCCAGTTAAATGATAAATGCCTTGAGGGGTGTCGTTTACAAAATGGGGTCACTTCTCATGGTTTTACACTCTACTCTGGTACCTAAGGGAGCTCTGCAAATGTGACATGGCGCCCGTACACCAGTCCAGCAAAGTATGCGCTCTAAAAGCCACATGGCACTCCTTCCATTTTGAGCTCTGCCATGTGCCCAAACAGCAGTTTAGGGCCACACATGGGGTATTGCCGTACTCTGGACAAATTGAGTAACAAATTATGTGTTGTTTTTTTCTCCTATTACCCCTTGTGGGGAAAAAAATTGGGTGCAAAACGACATATTTTTGGGAAAAAATATGATTTTTCATTTTCACTGCCTCATTGTAATACAATCTATGAAACACCTGTGGGATCAAAATGCTCAGTACACCCCTAGATGAATACCCTGAGGGGTAAAGTTTCCAAAATGGAGTCACTTCTCAGGGGTTTCTACTGTACGGGTACCTCAGGGGCTCTGCAAATGCGACATGGCGCCCAAAAAACAATCAACCAAAATCTAGTAGCACTCCTGCCATTCTGAGCCCTGCGGTGTATCCAAGCAGCAGTTTATGACCACATATGGGGTACTGCCGTACTCGGGAGAAATTGCTTTACATTTGTTGGGGCGCTTTTTCTCCTTTATTCCTTGTGAAAATGACAACAATTCAACATTTTAGTGGAAAGAATGTAGATTTTCATTTTCACTGCATAATCCCAATGATTCAGCAAAAAAACTGTGGGGTCAAAATGCTCACTGTACCGCTAGATAAATTCCACGAGGGGTATAGTTTCCCAAATGGTGTCACTTTTGCCGGGTTTGCACTATTTTGGCCCCTCGGTGGCTTTGCATATGTGACATGGGGCCGCAAACCATTCCAGCAAAACTTGAGCTCCAAAAGTCAAATGGTGCTCTGTCCATTCTAACTTCCGCCATGTGTCCAAACAGCAGTTTATTACCACATATGGGGTATTGCTGTGCTCAGAAGAGTTTGCTTTACAAATATTGGGGTGTTTTTTCTCCTTTATCTGTTGTAAAAATGAAAAAATCTGAGCTAAAACTACATTTTATTAGAAAAAAAAAATTAGATTTTCAATTTCACTGCATATTTCCCATAAATTCAGCAAAAACCATGTAGGGTCAAAATGCTAACTATACCCCTAGAAAAATTCCTTGAGGGGTGTAGTTTCCAAAATGGGGTCACTTTTGGGTAGTTTCCACTCTTATGGTCCCTCCAGGGCTTTGCAAAAATGACATGGCACCGAAAACCATTCCAGCAAAATCTGCGCTCCAAAATCCAAATGGCCCTCGTTCCCTTCTGAGCCCTGCCGTGGGTCCAAACTGCAGTTTATTACCACATATGTGGTATTGCCGTAATCGGGAGACATTGCTTTACAAATTTTGGGGTGCTTTTTCTCCTTTATTCCTTGTAAAAACTAAAACATCGTATGTTTTTTCTGAAAAAAAGGAGATTTTCATTTTCACAGACAAGTTCCAATAAATTTACCAAAAAACCTGTGGGCTAAAAATGCTAACTATACCTCTTGAAAAATTCCTTGAGGGGTGTAGTTTCCAAAATGGGGTCACTTTTGGGGGGTTTCCACTGTTTTGTCACCACAAGACCTCTTCAAACCTGACATGGTGGCTAAAATATATTTTAATAAAATAGAGGCCCCAAAATCCACTAGGTGCTCCTTTGCTTCAGAGGCCGGTGTTTCGGTCCATTAGGGCACTAGGGCCACATGTGGGATATTTCTAAAAATTGCAGAATCTGGGCAATAAGTATTGAGTTGCGTTTCTCTCGTAAAACCTTCTATGTTACAGAAAAAAACTGTATTACAAATGAATTTCGTAAAAAAAAAAATGAAATTTGTAAATTTCACCTACTTTGCTTTATTTCCTGTGAAATGCCTAAAGGGTTAAAATTATTTCTGAATGCCGTTTTGAATACTTTGAGGTGTGCAGTTTTTAAAATGGGGTGTTTTATAGGGGGTTTCTAATATATAAGGCCCTCAAAGCCACTTCAGAACTGACCTGGTCCCTGAAAAAATAGCCTTTTGAAATTTTCTTGAAAATGCGAGAAATTGCAGCTAAAGTTCTAAGCCTTCTAACGTCCTAGAAAAATAAAAGGACGTTCAAAAAACGATGCAAACAAAGTAGACATATAGGAAATGTTAACTAGTAAATATTTTGTGTGTTATTACAATCTGTTTTACAAGCAGATACATTACAATTTAGAAAAATGCAGATTTTTGCAAATTTTCTCTAAATGTTGGTGTTTTTTTACAAATAAATATTGTATTTAACGACGACATTTTTTCAGTATCCTAAAGTACAAAATGTCACGAGAAAACATTCTCAGAATCGCTTGGATAGGCTAAAGCATTCTGGAGTTATTACCGCATAAAGTGACACGTCAGATTTGCAAAAATCGGCTGTGTCCACAAGGCCAAAACAGGCTTAGACACTAAGGGGTTAAGTAACGTTAATGTGTCAGTATAAGACAGCACATAGTGAACAACGCAGTGTCGCTATGTGCTGACTAAATGAATGAGGAGAAGTGTATGACGCTGATTGGGAACTGGTTGGTCAGCGTCATACACTTCTCTTTAGAACGCCCACTTGGTCTAAAGTAAAAACACGCCCAGTTGGGCATTAAGAAACTAATTAGCATAAATCTAAAATCGCTCCTAACGTCGTAAATATAGATCGTTTTTCTAAATAAAAAACACTGCTGTAACCTACATTATAGCGCCCATCTCCTTATGTAGGAGATAGGGCACTTATAATGTGGTGACAGAGAGTCTCTTTAAGACAAAGCTTAAGGCGGAAAAACCCACAAACAAGCAACAACTGAAGACAGCTGTAGTAAAGGCCGGGCAAAGCATCACAAAGGAGGAAACCCGGCGTTTGGTGATGTCCATGGGTTCCAGACTTCAGGCAGTCATTGCCTGCAAAGGATTCTCTACAAAGTATTAAAAGAAAAAAACATTTTATTTATGGTAATGATAATTTGTCCAATTACTTTTGAGCCCCTGAAATGTGGAGGCTGTATAGAAAAATGGGTGCAATTCCTAAACGTTTCACAGGATATTTGTTCAACCCCTTGAATTAAACCTGAAAGTCTACACTTCAATTGTATCTCTGTTGTTTCATTTCATATCCAATGTGGTCACATGCAGAGCCCAAATCATGAAGATTGTGTCACTGTCCAAATAATTCTGGACCTAACTGTATGGACAGTGATGTCAGGGGCTTTCCCAGAGCCGGAGTCCCAGAGCAGAGCAAGTGATGTATAGGATCAGCTCCGTGACTCTGGGGAAGCCTCTAACATCTACAGAGGGCACTGTGGCATTATCTATGGGGGGGTGTCATTATCTACAGAGGGCACAGTGGCATTATCTACAGAGGGCACAGTGGCATTATCTACAGAGGGCACAGTGGCATTATCTACAGAGGGCACAGTGGCATTATCTACAGAGGGCACAGTGGCATTATCTACAGAGGGCACAGTGGCATTATCTACAGAGGGCACAGTGGCATTATCTACAGAGGGCACAGTGGCATTATCTACAGAGGGCACAGTGGCATTATCTACAGAGGGCACAGTGGCATTATCTACAGAGGGCACAGTGGCATTATCTACAGAGGGCACAGTGGCATTATCTACAGAGGGCACTGTGGCAGTTTCTACAGAGGGCACTGTGGCAGTTTCTACAGAGGGCACTGTGGCAGTTTCTACAGAGGGCACTGTGGCAGTATCTACAGAGAGCACTGTGACCGTATCTGTGGGTGGGTGGCAGTATCTACAGAGGGCACTGTGGCATTATCTTGGGGGGTGGCAGTATCTACGGAGGGCACTGTGGCAGTATCTACGGGGGGCACTGTGGCAGTACCTAAATGTGGGTGTGCGGCAGTAGCTACAGCGGGCACTGTGGCAGTCCCTACAAGGGCTGTGTGGCAGTAGCTACAGAGGGCACTGTGGCAGTCCCTACAAGGGCTGTGTGGCAGTATCTACAGAGGGCACTGTGGTAGTATCTACAGGGGGCACTGGCAGTATTTATGGGTGGGTGACAGTATCTACAGAGGGCACTGGCATTTTCTGGGGGCGTGGCATTATCTACAGAGGGTACTGTGGCATTATCTACAGAGGGCATTGTGGCTTTATCTACGGGTGGGTGTGCGGCAGTATCTACAGAGGGCACTATGGCAGTATCTACAGTGGGCACTGGCATTATCTACAAAGGGCACTGTCTTAATCTATCGAAGGGTGGGTGTGTGGCAGTATCTACAGAGGGCTCTGTGGCAGTATCTACAGAGGGCTCTGTGGCAGTATCTACAGAGGGCTCTGTGGCAGTATCTACAGAGGGCTCTGTGGCAGTATCTACAGAGGGCTCTGTGGCAGTATCTACAGTGGGCTCTGTGGCATTATCTATGTAACGTGTATGGCCGCGGTCCAGCGTTCTAACTTACCCCTCGATGACCGCGGCCATGGACATCCTGCTGCTGTGCTGCGTCCCGTCCCCCCCCCCCCCCCCAATGAGGCGTTGGCACTCACTTCCGGGTATCTAGACGTCTCCCAGAGGGTGAGCGTGCTCGTGCCCGCTCTTAAAGGGCCAGCGAGCACATGAAAATCATCATTAACTCACATGATTTCCTGGACTATAAGAAGGCCACCGCCCTGATCCTCGCCTGAGCGTTGTTGTTTCCCAAAGTTTGTCTTGCAAAATGGTCTCCTAAGTGTCTTCCAGTTCCCAGTGTTCCCCGTACCTGTATCCCGTACTATCCTGGTCTACTGCCATGCTGAGCTATTGTCGTGTTGAGCTGTATTCCACCCCTGTTCTGCTACTCCACGCCTGACGTCTACTTGCCGCCTTGTCCCAGCCAAGCCTGCCTTGCTACTGTCTACATTGCCTCAGAGCTCTGTGGCAGTATCTACAGAGGGCTCTGTGGCAGTATCTACAGAGGGCTCTGTGGCATTATCTACAGAGGGCTCTGTGGCATTATCTACAGAGGGCTCTGTGGCATTATCTACAGAGGGCTCTGTGGCATTATCTACAGAGGGCTCTGTGGCATTATCTACAGAGGGCTCTGTGGCATTATCTACAGAGGGCTCTGGCATTATCTATGCAACGTCTGTGGCCGCGGTCCATCGATCTAACTTACCCCTCGACAACCGCGGCCATGGACATCATGCTGCTGTGCTGTGTCGTCCTCCGATGAGGCGCTGGCACTCACTTCCGGGTATCTAGAAGTCTCCCAGAGGGTGAGCGTGCTCGTGCCCGCTGTTAAAGGGCCAGCGAGCGCACATGAATATCATCATCATTAACTGACATGATTTCCTGAACTATAAGAAGGCCACCGCCCTTCTGATCCTCGCCTGAGCGTTGTTGTTTCCCAAAGTTTGTCTTGCAAATGGTGCCTAAGTGTCTTCCAGTTCCCAGTGTTCCCCGAACCTGTATCCTGTGCTATCCAGTACTATCCCGGTCTACTGCCATGCTGAGCTGTTGTCATGTTGTGCTGCATTCTACGCCTGTTCTGCTACTCCACGCCTGACGTCTACCTGCCGCCTTTTCCCAGCCGAGCTTGCCTTGCTACTGTCTACATTGCCTCAGGTACCCTTTCTGGACTATAGGCTCTGTACCATACCTGTTTGGCCAGCTGCCATCCCACTACGCGGTATGGCCCAGTGGGTCCACACCCCGCATCGCGACAGTACGCTCAGGCCATGGACCCCGCTGGTCAATTTAAGGGCATGTCACCCTCCCAAGCCATGCAGGCGGACCTGCAGGATCTCCGAGCAAGACAGGATCAACTTCTTGTGGCAGTGGACTCCATGGCGCTTCAGCTAGGGGCGCTAGCTGCTTTCCTTCCTGCCTTATGCAAGCTCCTCTGACCCACCTTCCTTCTACACCTCCTGGCGGTTCTGGTTCGGATTCTCGGTTCCCGCTGCCATTACCTTCTCGGTTCCATGGAGACGCAAGTACGTGCAGGGGATTTCTGAACCAATGCTATATCCATTTTACCCTGCACGCCCGAGCATTTCCGTCGGACGGAACCAAGATCGCCTTCATCGTGTCTCTACTTTCTGGCAAGGTCCTGGCATGGGCGAACCCAATCTGGGTACGTCAGGGACCCGAGACTCGAGACTTCCAGAGGTTCGTGCGGTTGTTCCGTACTGTTCTTGAGGAGCCAGGACGTGTCTCGTCAGCAGCCACTTCTGTCTTCAACCTCCGTGGGCGAATACACCATCCAGTTCCGGGCCCTGGCAGGAGAGCTGTCTTGGAACAATGAGACCTTGGTAGCATCCTTCTGACATGGTCTATCGCCCGAGATCAAGGACGAACTTGCTGCCTGAGATCTACCACCTGCCTTGGACGACCTGATTCTGCTGGCTACTTGGGTAGATATGAGGTTCGACAGTAGAGACTGCTTCCTACATTGGCGCCCAACTTCCAGCAACCCCTCTTGCCGTCCTCTACTGCCTTACCCGAGGTTCCGATGCAGGTGGATCGCCTAAAATTTTCTGTACAAGAGAAACAGCGCAGGCGCACCTCTGGACTCTGCCTATATTGCGGCCTCGCTGGCCATGTCGTGCGTTTGTGTCCACAAAAGCCAAAAAAAAACAACGCCTTGGTTTGGTTGGAGAGACAACCCTGGGCGCTACTGCATTTAATCGTGAACTCTCCTCCAAACTGTTTATTCCCGTGACCATCATTGCTGGCGAGAAGCTCCATCCGGTCTCTGCCTACCTGGACTTTGGCTCTGCAGCTAATTTCATCTGTCAAGACCTTGTGGATCTTCTCCAGTTGCCCACTGTCCTGCTGGAAAGGCCGTTGATCGTTGCCTCGGTAGATGGACTGCCATTGCCTGACCCAGTTTTGTCTGTGACCAAGCCATTGAGATTTCAAGTGGGAGCTCTTCACACTTAGCTCATCTCCCGGTTTGTCCTGCCCAAGGCCGTCAACCCCGTGCTGCTGGGTTTGCCTTGGCTCCGTTTGCACGCCCCAGTCCTGGATTGGAACTCTGGAGAGGTTCTCCAGTGGGGTCCCAAGTGTCTTGACCACTGTCTCGGTCATATCCATCTACCGCAGTCCTCTCCGCATCAGTCATTGGCAAGGTTGCATTCTTGTTCAATGTTCTCTGATGTCTTCAATAAGAGGGAAGCAGAGACCTTGCCGCTACATTGAGCATATGATTGTCTGATCGACTTGGTTCCTGATTCATCTCCTCCTCGCAGTAGAGTATACTCTCTCTCCCTGCCAGAGACTGAGTCTATGTCGACCTACATTAAAGAGAATCTGGAGAGGGGCTTCATTCGTAAATCCTCATCCACAGCCGGAGCTGGGTTTTTCTTTGTCAAGAAGTAGGGTGGATCCCTCCGACCCTGCATTGACTACCGAGGCCTCAATCAGATCACGGTGAAGAACCGGTACCCATTGCCTTTGATTTCGGAATTGTTTTGACCGCATACGGGCGGCAACGTTTTTTCTAAACTGGACTTGCGGGGGGACTACAACCTGATTCGCATTCGTCAGGTTGACGAGTGGAAGACCACATTTAATACACGTGATAGGCACTATCAATACCTAGTTATGCCCTTCGGCCTGTGTAACACCCCCGCGGTGTTTCAAGAATTTGTCAATTACATTTTTCATGATCTCTATATCTGTATTGTAGTGTATCTCGATGACATTTTGATTTTTTTCCCCCCGATCCAGTAACTCATGAGAGTCGTGTCCGCCAGGTGTTGCGTCGTTTAAGGGAGAATCATCTTTATGCCAAGCTGGAGAAGTGCATGTTTGAAAAAAGATCTCTGCCCTTCCTGGGCTTTATCATCTCCGATCAGGGCCCAAAGATGCACCCTGAGAAGGTAAAGGCTGTCCTGGAGTGGCCACGCCCCCAAGACTTAAGGGCCATACAACGCTTCCTGGGATTTGCCAACTTCTAACGGCTGTTCATCCCCAACTTCTCATCATTGACAGCCCCCATCTCTTCCCTCACAAGAAATGTATGAATGCCAAGGTGTGGACTCCGGAGGCAGAAGCCGCATTTGAGACTTTAAAAAAAGCCTGCACGTCAGCCTCTATTCTTCACCACCGTGATGTATCCCTACAGTTTTCATTAGAGGTGGACACTTCCTCTGTTGGTGCGGGTGCACTGTTCCAGAGAGTTTCTAAAGGCAAGACTGTGGTATGTGGCTACTTTTCCAAACTGTTTTCTTCCGCAGAGCGCAACTACTCAATTGGGGATCGGGAGTTACTGGCCATCAAGCTGGCCCTACAGGAGTGGAAGGCACAGTCCATCCTATCCTGGTCTTCACGGATCACAAGAATTTGACCTATCTACAGACCGCTCAACCCTTGAATCCTCGTCAAGCCAGGTGGTCGTTGTTCTTTGCTCGGTTCTGATTCAAACTCCTCTACCGACCTGCCGACAATAATGTGAGGGCAGATGCCTTGTCTAGGTCATTTGAGACAGAGGACACTGTGGAGTCCCCACAGAATATTATTGATCCTTCCTGCATCTTCTCTATGAATCCTCTGCAGGTTAGAGACATTCTTCCATGAAGAACTTTTGTACGTCTGGCAGACAGAGGAAGAATCCTTCGCTGGGGTCACAGTTCCAATCTGGCAGGTCACGCGGGTATCCGTAAGACCCAAGAAATAAACGCCCGTCAGTTCTGGTGGCCCACGCTGCCCAAAGACGTCATGGACTTTGTCTCCTCATGTACGGTATGCACAGCAAATAACGTTGCCCACTCCAGACCAGCTGGTCTGCTCCAACCACTGCCTGTGCCCGTTGTTGCCTGGCAGCATGTTGCAATGGACTTTGTCACGGATCTCCCTCTCTCTGCGGGTTGCAGTGTGATCTGGGTGGTGGTGGATCGATTTCTCTAAAATGGCTCATTTTGTTCCCACTGACTGGCCTGCCTTCTGCTGCTCGACTGGCCGACCTCTTCATACAACACATCTTCCATCTGCACGGCTTGCCTCTGCATATTGCCTCGGATCGAGAGGTCCAGTTCACCTCGAAGTCTTGGAGAGCACTCTGCGGCCTCCTCGGTGTAAAGTTGGATTTCTCTCCAGCCTATCATCCCCAGTCCAATGGGCAAGTCGAGAGGATTAACCAAATTATGGAGAACTATCTACGTCACTTTGTTTCCAGACGACATGATGACTGGGTGCAGCTGCTCTCGTCTGCAGAATTCTCCTATAATAACCATACTAGTGAGTCCACCACCTCCAGCCCGTTCTTCATAGTCTACGGCCAACATCCTCGAATACCTCTTCCTGTCTCTACTATGTCCCAGGTGCCTGCAGTTAAGTCGACCTTCAGGGACTTTCTGCAAATATGGCAACAGACCCGATCTTCTATTCTGCTGGCAGTTGACCGCATGAAGAAAAAAGCAGATACTAGAAGACGGGATCCTCCTCAGTTTCTTCCAGGTACGAAGATCTGGTTGTCCTCAAAGAATATCCGGCTGAGGGTGCCGTCCTGCAGATTTGCTCCCAGGTTCCTCGGACCCTTCGAGATCCTGCTACAAATTAACCCGGTTTTTTACAAACTGCGGCTGCCTCCTACTCTCAAGATCCCTAACTCCTTCCATGTCTCCTTGCTGAAGCCCGTGGTCCTGAACCGCTTCTCTAGGACTCCTAGTTCCGCAGTGGCTCCTGGCTACTCATCTGCAACTTTCGAGGTAATGGAGATTCTAGCCACCAAGAAGGTGGGAGGAAGGACATTTTATTTGGTGGATTGGAGGGGATTCGGTCCAGAAGAGAGGTCTTGGGAGCCAGAGGAGAACATTGATGCCCCTGTCCTCATGAGGAAGTTTCTCTCCCGCTCTGGCCCCAAGAAGAGGGGGCGTAAGAGGGGGGATACTGTAACGTCTATGGCCGCGGTCCGTCGTTCTAACTTACCCCTCGACGACTACGGCCTTTGACATCCTGCTGTTTTGCTGCGTCGTCCCCCTTTGAGGTTCCGGCACTCACTTCCGGGTATCGAGACTGTCTCCCGACGGGTGCGCTCGTGCCCGCTCTTAAGCCTGTGCACATGAAAATCATCAACATTAACTCACATGATTTCCTGGACTATAAGAAGGCCACCGCACTTCTGATCCTCGCCTGAGCGGTGTTGTTGTTTCCCAAAGTTTGTCTTGCAAATGGTCTCCTAAGTGTCTTCCAGTGTACCTGTATCCTGTATCCCGTGCGATCCAGTACTATCCTGGTCTACTGCCATTCTGAGCTGTTGTCATGTTGTGCTGCATTCCACACCTGTTCTGCTACTCTACGCCTGATGTCGACCTGCCGCCTGGTCCCAGCCGAGCCTGCCTTGCTACTGTCTACATTGCCTCAGGTACCCTTTCTGGACTATAGACTCTGTACCATGCCTGTTTGGCCAGCTGCCATCCCGCTACGCAGCCCAGTTGGCCCACACCCCGCATCGTGACAATCTATAGTGGGCTCTGTGGCATTATCTACCTGTATCATCGATCTGTTAAAAAAAAAAAAAAAAAGTTTTACCGTTGTTTGAAGTAGTGTTTGGTGTTTGCTCCACTGTAAGGTTCAGTTCACACGTTGCGTAAATACGGCGGTTTTTCCGCAACTGATTTGTTGCGCAAAATTCGCAGCAAATACAGTAGCAGCAAAGTGGATGTGATAAAACATATCTCATCCATGCGCTGCGTAAATACTGAGCGGAAAAACCACTCAGCAATTGACCTTCGGTGCAGAGTTTTATTTGCAGCATGTTAATAGTATTTGCGTAAACGCTGCTTGTTGCCGGTTTTCCCGATTGAATTCAATGGGGAGGTAAATCCTGCAACAAATAACAGTTGCGTTTTTTGCGGTGGGATCGCTATGAACCTGCTGCAAAAAACACAACTCAGAAAACAAAAAATATATTATACTTACCTAGGAGTCTGTTTCTTCCTCCACGCCAGCCTCCTGGGATGACGCTTCATCCCATGTGACAATGCAGGGAGGGAGCTGGGGGGCTGTAATTAGAGCAGGGAATGACCTTGTGAACATAGAGATGTGTGGCAGTATGCAAATAGCTGAGATGTTGTGGAGGAAGGGGAGGATGCACGCTTTCTGCTCAGATGCAGCCAGGGATCATGGGTATGGTGGGTTACAAGGCAGGAAACTGCCAGGAACCGAAACAAGGGATGTAAACAAACAGCAGCAGTGACAATTGAGATCAAACTGAAACTGGTTAGAAGGTTAGTAGGGGGTTTCACGTTGGGTGCGTGGACCCACTGGGCCGTACCACATTAACGGTATGGCAGCTGCCCAACAGGCCACAGGTCAAAGTCTATAGTTCAAATAAGTGCACCTGTGGTAACTTCAGACAGTTACAAGGCAGGCTCGGATGGGACTTTGGCAGCAGACAGACACCAGGTGTGGTGTAACAGGACAGTCGTAGTACTCAGCGCAGCACGACTCCGACTCTATACGGCACTTGGTTCTGGATAGCACAGGACACAGACACAGGTAGCAGGAACAGGAACACTGTGAACTAGGAAACACTAAGGGATTATTTGCAGAGATGAACATAGGTAAACGACAACACTGCTCAGGCAATGCAGGAATGGGCAGGGCCCTTCTTATAGTTCAGGGTGCTCATGGGCTAATTTGGTTCTTCATAGCCGAGTGAAGCGGAAGTGAGCGCTGGCGTCTCCATGCCTGCGAATGTCAGGAGGTGAGTAAACCTGATGGTCCGCGGCCATGGGCATTACAGGGGGTTTTAGGGAAGGCAAACCAAGGGGGACACCTTTTAGATAAAATAAATTTCCTGGCCAACCCCTTTAATAAACCGCATCAAAAACTGCATTTGTGTTTCCAGCCTAATATGAATGTTATATATTTAAAAACAATCACTATGCATTTCTTATCCTAACAGAAAATCCCGTTAAGAACTCTGAGGGGAACTTCATGTTATCGATAAATTATAAAGTAGAAGATGAAGATATCATCCAGCAGTCTTCAGGAGAAAACATCATTACCCTTAATGTACATCAAGGACTTTACAGACACAGTACAGATCTATCATATAATTCCCCTAATCATGAGGAAACTTTTCCTGACCAATCACAGATTGTTACCACAAGTACAGCTCTGAAAGGGGGTAAAAGGGTTAAATGTGGTAAAGCGTTTACAAAAAGCTCAGATCATTTAAGACACACAAGATTTCTCAAAGGGGAGAAGCCGTATTCATGTTCAGAATGTATGAAATGTTTTACAGATAGATTAAGTCGTGTTATACATGAGAGAAGTTGCACAGGAGAGAACCCATATTCATGTTCAGAATGTGGGAAATGTTTTACAAAAAAATCAAATCTTGTTACACATGAGAGAACTCACACAGGAGCGAAACCGTATTCATGTTCAGAATGTGGGAAATGTTATACACAAAAATCAAATCTTGTTAGACATGAGAGAATTCACACAGGAGAGAAACCGTATTCATGTTCAGAATGTGGGAAATGTTATACACAAAAATCAAATCTTGTTACACATGAGAGAATTCATACGGGAGAGAAGCCATATTCATGTTCAGAATGTCGGAAATGTTTTAAAAATAGTTCACATCTTGTTGTACATGGAAGAATTCACACGGGAGAGAAACCATACTCCTGTTCAGAATGTGGGAAATGTTTTTCAGATAAATCAAGTTTTGTTAGACATGAGAGAATTCACACAGGAGAGAAGCCATACTTATGTTCAGAATGTGGGAAATGTTTTATTACTAAAACCAAACTTAGGGATCATCAGATAATTCACACAGAGTAGAATCCATTTTGATGTTCTCTATGTTAAAAATATTTTACCAGGAAATACAATTTTAAAACTCATCAGAAAATGTACATAATGAAGAAACCATATTCTTGTTGGAGAAAAAACGCCACAAAAGCACTGCATTTGTAATAAAAAAAAATACTGTGTGTGAGTGTTTGTTTTTTAGGTGGAATTACCCTAGATCTTCTAAACACCATAATTATATTTACCTAAGGTCAACTGTGGCCGGGATCTACGAAGGAAAAGTATTGTGGATTTAAGGAATAAATGAAGAGCCTTGTTTTCTCACAAAGCGTTGAAGCTAAATTGTCACCATGAACCTTGCTTCTTATTACTATATTCATAAATTCACCCACACTGCTGGAGAATCCAGACTGACATTTCGGATGCCCCATGTATAATATTTATATTTTTTAACGTGACAATACAATAGTTGATCTTCATTCAAACAGTATAAGATGGTAACGGTAATGGAATTCAACAAAAACTTGTTGTATACTTATGTCAAGAAGTTGTCGCGGGCTCAGAAGCTAAGTACGTGTCATCAGCTGACACCCTTTTGTAATGGCAGGGATCGGACTTAGATGCTGTGGTCAAAAGCGACCATGGCACCTTAAGTGGTTTGTAGCCGTTCAGCATCCCTGTGACGCAATCGTGGGGTGCCAATGGCTGCTATGGCAACCAGAGGTCTAACAATGGCCTCCTAATCTGCTGGAGGCAGGTCCTAATAGGCTGCCTGTCATTGTCAGAATTACTATATTAATAACATTGTCAGAATAACTAACTATTCTAATGCATTGTATTCTGTAGGTAGTGCAATGTATTAGAATACAGATCAGAAAGTTTAACTTTCAAGTCCACTTTTGGGACAAAAAAAAAAGTGAACAAAAATGGTGTACAAAAATAAGTTTCAAGTAATAAAAAAAATCGCCCTTTTTCCCTTGTCAATTCCTTTTATTATTGGAATAAATAAAAATAATAAATAAACTATACATAATTGGTATCGCCACATCAATAATGACCTGAACTCTAAATAATATTATGGTATGAATCCGCTGCGGTGAACGCCAAAAGAAAAACCTAAAAATCTGTGCCAGAATTGCTGATTTTTGGTCACCATGCCTTCTAAAAATTCGAATAAAAAGTGATCAAAAAGACGCATGTATCCAAAAATGGTACCAATAAAAACTATAACCTGTCTTGCATTAAAAAAAAACCTTATTCAGCTACATCGCCGGAGAAATTAAAAAGTTATGGTTCTCAGAACATAGCGACAGAAAAAAATACATTCTTTTTGCAAAAAAATTATTTTATTGAAAAAAAATTTGGTACCGCCAGGAATTGTACTGACCCACAGAATAAAGTTAAGATGACATTTATAATGCACGGTGAACACTGTGTAAAAAAAAAAAAAAAGAAACCTATGCCAGAATTACTGTGTTCTGGTCACCTTGCCTCACAAAAAATAGGATAAAAATGTATCAAAAAGTCGCAATTACCCCAAAGTGGTACCAATAAAAACTTCAGCTCGTTCCACAAAAAACAAGAACCCCCACAGCTCCGGAGTCAGGAAAATAAGAATATGGCAACCCAAAAAAACATGATTTAAAAAAATAAAATAAGTTTTATTGTGTAAAAGTAGTAAAACATATAAAAACTATATAGATTTGGTATAACCATAATCGTACCTGCAGAATAAAGTTAACATGTAATTTATGCAGAATGGTTAACTCTTCATTTAAAAAAACTAACTTTACCTAAAAAAAATTTAATAAAAAGTCATCAAAAATTTGCTTGTACCGCAAAATGATATCAATAAAAACTACAGCTCGAAAAAACAGCCTTCATACCGCTATGTCCATGAAAAAATAAAATAAGTACTGTCTCCCATAAGCCAGGAAAAAAAAAATGCAGATGTGCAGGGCCGAGATGTACATTTCTTCTGTTATCGAAGGCCCTAATATTAGAGAACCAGGAAAGGGAGCGCCCAAACATATCTGCTGGAAGCGAGGGTGCCCGTATTATACCAGGAAAACACTTTACCAGCAAAGTTCTCCAAACTGCAAAGGAGCAGAGTGTGAACCAAAAGGAGATAGATAACAATGGACATCATTCATCAGTACGACACTGGCCTGTGCATAAAGGATTGCTTGAAAGCGTAACAAACATAATTTTGCCCCACACTATAAACTGAAACACCAGCAATAGCTGAAACAGCTACTACCAAGCAAAATCTGCGTTCCAAAAGCCAAATGGCACGCTTTCCCTGAGCCCTACAGTGTGTCCAAACAGCAGTTTGTGACCACATATGCGTGGGGGGGGGGGGTGGTACTTCCGTACTCTGAAAAATTTGCTTACAAATGTTGGGGTGGATTTTCTACTATATTCCTTCTAATAATGATTTGCGTTTTTTTTTGTTGTTTTTTTTAGCTAAAACGACATCCTATTGGAAAAAAAAAAAATTTAATGGCCAAATTCTAATAAATCTATAAAACACTTGTGGTTTCAAAATGCTCACTGTCTCACTAGATAAATTCCTTGTGTGTAGTTTCCACTCTATAAATTGTTAATGTGCTAAATGACTATTCTAGCTGCAAACGTCTGGTTTTTAATGCAATATCTACATAGGTGTATAGAGGCCCATTTCCAGCAACCATCACTCCAGTGTTCTAATGGTACATTGTGTTTGCTAACTGTGTTAGAAGGCTATTGGATGATTAAAAAATACTTGAAAACCCTTGTGCAATTATGTTAGCACCGCTGTAAACCGTTTTGCTGTTTAGAGGAGCTATAAAACTGACCTTCCTTTGAGCTAGTGGAGAATCTGGAGCATTACATTTGTGGGTTCGATTCAACTCAAAATGGTTAGGAAAAAGGGAGCTTTCATGTGAAACTCGACAGTCTATTATTGTTCTTAGAAATGAAGGCTATTCCATGCGAGAAATTGCCAAGAAACTGAAGATTTCCTACAACGGTGTGTACTACTCCCTTCAGAGAACAGCACAAACAGGCTCTAACCAGAGTAGAAAGAAGTGGGAGGCCCCGCTGCACAACTGAGCAACAAGACAAGTATATTAGAGTCTCTAGTTTGAGAAATAGACGCCTCACAGGTCCTCAACTGGCAGCTTCATTAAATAGTACCCGCAAAACGCCAGTGTCAATGTCTACAGTGAAGAGGCGACTCCGGGATGCTGGCCTTCAGGGCAGAGTGGCAAAGAAAAAGCCATATCTGAGACTGGCTAGTAAAAGGAAAATATTAATATGGGTAAAAGCACACAGACATTGGACAGCGGAAGATTGGAAAAAAGTGTTATGGACAGATGAATCGAAGTTTGAGGTGTTTGGATCACACAGAATAACATTTGTGAGACGCAGAACAACTGAAAAGATGCTGGACGAGTGCCTGACGCCATCTGTCAAGCATGGTGGAGGTAATGTGATGGTCTGGGGTTGCTTTGGTGCTGGTAAAGTGGGAGATTTGTACAAGGTAAAAGGGATTTTGAATAAGGAAGGCTATCCATTTTGCAACGCCATACCCTGTGGACAGCGCTTGATTGGAGCCAATTTTATCCTACAACAGGACAATGACCCAAAGCACACCTCCAAATTATGCAAGAACTATTTAGGAAAGAAGCAGGCAGCTGGTATTCTATCTGTAATGGAGTGGCCAGCGCAGTCACCAGATCTCAACCCCATAGAGCTGTTGTGGGAGCAGCTTGACCATATGGTACGCAGAAGTGCCCATCAAGCCAATCCAACTTGTGGGAGGGGCTTCTGGAAGCTTGGGGAGAAAATTTCTCCCGATTACCTCAGCAAATTAACAGCTAGAATGCCAAACGTCTGCAATGCTGTAATTGCTGCAAATGGAGCATTCTTTGACGAAAGCAAAGTTTGAAGAAGAAAATTATTATTTCAAATAAAAATCATTATTTCTAACCTTGTCAATGTCTTGACTATATTTTCTAGTCATTTTGCAACTTATTTGATAAATATAAGTGTGAGTTTTCATGGAAAACACAAAATTGTCTGGGTGACCCCAAACTTTTGAACGGTAGTGTAAATGTAGAAAAATTCAAATTTTTGCAAATTTTCTCTAAATTCTAGTGTTTTTCACAAATAAACACAGAATGTATCAGCCAAATTTTACCACTAACATAAAGTACAATGTGTCACAAGAAAACAATCTCAGAATTGCTCGTATAGGTTAAAAGCATTCCAATGTTATTACCACATAAAATGACACATGTAAGATTTAAAAAATGAGGCTATGTCAGGAAGGTTAAAAAGTGGCTACAGCGGGAATGGGTTAAACCAAAAAGTTCTATTTAGGTCTCATTCATCCACAAAACATTGTACCAATAGATTTCTGGCTTGTCCAAGTGATCTTTAGCAAACTAAAGGGGCAGCAATGTTCTTTTTGGAGAGCGTCTTTCTCCTTGCAATCCTGCCATGCGCACCACTGTTGTTCAGTGTCCTCCTGATGGTGGACTCATGAACATTAACATTAGCTAATGTGAGAAAGGTATTTAGCTGCTTAGAGGTTTATTTGGGTTCCTTTGTGACATCGTGGACTATTATACGCCTTGATCTTGGTGTGATCTTTGTTGGTCGACCACTCCTGGGAGGGTAATAATGGTCTTGAATTCCCTCTATTTTTATACAATCTGCCTGACAGTGGATTGGTGGAATCTGAACTTTTTAGAGATGGTTTTGTAACCTTTTCCAGCCTGATGAGTCTCAACATCTCTTCTTCTGAGGTCCTCAAAAATCATCTTTGTTCGTGCCATGATGCACTTCCACAAACGTGTTGTGAAGTATGGATGCACGATGCTTCAAAACTTTGATACTGTTTCTATACCGTGCACCCTCAATCGGTTCAATACCGTTATTTAATGTATTTCAATACTAAGCTGTGTGGCGTGTAATACAGCCATTGCCCCACACATAAGAAGTGCGTGCGTGGTCAGCATGATGTGATGCGACCAGCGCTGCACTTATGAGCGGCGGCACTGAAGACAGAATATGGCGGACACACTACAAAACACCCCCATGTTCTGTCTTCGGTGCCTGCCCCGACGCTCATTAGTGCAGCGCCGCCCACATCACCTCATGCTGACCGCACGCGCACTTATTGTTAGGAGCGGGGTAATGGCTGTATTACACAGCCCCGCTCTAATGGGGGAGATCAGAGAAACCTCCCATCTCCGCCGCAATTTCCCTGAATGCTGCGATCAAAGCTAACCGCAGCATTCAGGGGAAAATGAGATGGGGAGATGCACTTTGGATTGCGTCACAGGGAATTCCTGTGATGCGATCGAGGGACATACCATATATGGGAAAACAGCCCCGGGTCCATTGAAGAACCTCAGGGCTGTCTGACAATATTTTTTGTTGTTAGGGCATACTTGGGTATGTCCTAATAACTGCCTGTGTACTATCAGTATATAGATATATGCCAGCACATTAAAGTTTAAAAAAAAATAAAATACCGTAATGTTAAATAAAACAACATACATTAAAATAAGTCTCAATACATAAAATATACACATATTCGGTATCGTCGCGACCGTAATAACACATTTATAGTTTCATTCATGTTTACGCTGTTAGAAAATAAAAAAAAATGCTTTCTTTCACTTATTAATGTGAGGCACGAGGTATTATTAATTTTTATCCTCCATGTGCCTCACATTAATAGTAATTAACCCCATCATGTACCTCACATATTAACCCAATGTTGTCCATTATGACTGAGGAACAAGATGGGGTTTATTACTATCAATGTGAGGCACGTGGAGGTTCAAAATTCATCACACCACGCGCCTCACAGAAAACGGAAGAACTTTTTTATTATTATTATTGTTGGCAAAAGTATCGAATTGGTATCGAAGTCCAAATTCTGGTATTGGGACATCTCTATTGTGAAGATCAGACTTCGATAGATCCCTGTTCTTTAAATAGAACATGTCGCCCACTCACACCTGATTGTGTCATCCCATTGATTGAAAACACATGACTCACCATCAAATTATCTGCTAAGTCTTAGGGTATGTTCACACAGCAGCGTCCGTAACAGCTGAAAATACTAGGCTGTTTTCAGGAGAAAACAGCACCGTAATTTCAGCCGTAATGGCATGTTGAGGCGCTTTTTGCTGCGTCCATTACGGATGTTAAATGAAGCTGGTTTTCCATGGAGTCCATGGAAAACGGCTCCATTTACGTCTGAAGAAGTGACAGGCACTTCTTTGACGCGGGGGGCGTCAAAAAATGACCGTGTGCACAGAACATCGTAAGACCCATTCTAATGAATGGGAAGATGTTTGCCGACGCTATTGAGCCGCTATTTCGGACGTAATTCGGGGCAAAAACGCCCGAGTTACGTCCGTAATTAGTGTGTGTGAACATACCCTTAAGGTTCACATACTTTTGTCACTCACATATATGCGATATTGGATCATATTCCTCAATAAATAAATTACCAAATCTAATATTTTTGACACATTTGTTAGATTTGATTTTCTTTTTCTACTTGTAGGACTTGTATAAAAAAAAATTAATTGATCTAATGTGTTTTATGTATTTAATTTGTTCCTCTGCACTGCTGGTCACTCCCAGTTATGGGAGGAGTGACACCGGCAGGAAGCTGTTTTTGGTGTCTTTCCTCTTTAAAGGTAAAGTATTATCTATATTTTTACCTAATTAAAACCAGATAGTGCAACATAATCTTTTTTATTGTAGATCTTTTTATTCTATTTTCTGTACATGATTATGGGGGCAGCCATCTTGCATGTAAACAGCATTTAGGTGTTACCTGTCAGTGTAATCCTGCCTGTAATAATAAGATGTCTGCTGAGAAGTGATCTCTATAGAACAGGAAGTGTCAGCCTATCATCAATGGTGGATCCTGTGTTATCTATATATAGGTGGTGCCTGTCAGTGTAATCCTGCCTGTGATGATGATAAGATGTATGCTGAGAAGCGATCTCTACAGAAAAGGACGGATCAGCCTATCATCAATGGGCGATCCTGTGTTCTTTACAGCACTGCAAAAGTTTTAGGCAGTTGTGGAAAAATGTTGCAAAGTAAGAATGCTTTCAAAAACAGAAGTGTTAATTATTTTTTTTAATCAGCTAACGCAATACAATGTGAATGAACAGAAGAGAAATTTAAATCAAATCAATATTTAGTGTGACCACCTTTGCCTTTGAAACACTATCAATTCTTCTAGGTACTCTTGCATAAAGTCATGGATTTTGTAGGATTATACTCAGGTGTACGATTAACCAATTATACCAAACAGGTGATAATGATCATCATTTTCAAATGTAGGTTGAAACACAGTCATTTACTGTAACAGAAATAGCTGTGCAGGAGGCTTACAACAGGGTAAGGAACAGCCAAACTCTGTTACAAAGGTGAGGTTCTGGAAGGCAGTTACATGTCACATGTCCACCATGGCAAGACTAAAGCACAGCAACAAGACACAAGGTAGTTATACTGCATCAGTATATCACTAACAGCCGCGTGCCGCGGACCGCTGCATCTCCCCCCCCCCCGGCGGCCATGGCCATCGGTTTGTATACACTCACCGGTGCCACCCTCTTGCTTCTCAGGAACCCTGGCGTGCTCTACTTCCTGCTCCATGTGCCCGTAGGGTGCGCACACTTTTGCTGTGTTTTAAAGGGCAAGTGTGCGCACCAGTAAAAATGTCCCTAGCCTATCCCTGCACACCTTGAGCTATATAGATAAGCCTGCCCACTGTCCCAGTGTCTAAGCAAAGTTGGACAAACCTTGTGTTATACTGCAAAGGTTCCATAACCTGTATGTGTTACCTGTCGGTATCCGGTACCCTGTGTCTGTTATCTGTCGTTATCCTGTGTCCGTTACCAGTCTGTATCCTGCTTCCAGTAGTCCGGCACCTGCCTGCTTCCAGTAATCCGGCACCAGCCTGCTTCCAGTAATCCAGCACCAGCCTGTTACAAGCAATCCGGCTCCAGCCTGTATCCTGCTACAACTAAGGAACCATCTAGCTGTGCCTGCCTAGCACCTGTCTGGCCAGCAGCTACTCTGCCAGGACCTCTCCAAGAGGTAGCGATCTGGCAGTTTACCCGCAGCAAAGAACAGATCCCTGTATAGGGGTTAAAGGGTAAAGATCGGGGAGACTGTTTAGACAATGCCATTAGAGGTGGCCCAAAGCCAATCAAGTGGAGTAGCCCAGTGGGTCCACAAACCTGCTGGTTGTTACAATCAGCAAGGTGCCTTCCAGGCAAATATTTCAAAGCAGACTGGGGTTTCAAGGTGCACTGTTCAAGCTCTTTTTAAAAGGCACAAAAAATTAGCAACATTGAGGACCGTAGACGCAATGGTCAGCCAAGAAAACTTAGTGCATTAGATCATAGACACATCATGCTTCCCTTCGAAATCGGAAGATGTCCAGTAGTGCCATAATCTCAGAATTTACAGAAACAAGTTGGACCCAGGTACACTGATCTACTGTTCAGAAAAGTCTGGCAAAAAGTTGTCTTTGTGGGAGAATTGTGGCCAAAAAGCCATACCTTCAACATGGAAACAAGGCAAAGCATCTCACCTATGCATGAAAACATAAGAACTGGGTTGCAAAAAATCGGCAGCAGGTGCTCTGGACTGATTAATCAAAATGTGAATTATTTGGCTGTAACAGAAGGCAGTTTGTTCGCTGAAGGGCTGGAGAGCGGTACAATAATGAGGGTCTTACAAGTTTGGGGCTGCAATTCAGCAAATGAAGTTAGGAATTTGGTCAGGGTTAATGGTGTCCTCAATGCTGAGAAATACAGGCAGATACTTATCCATCATGCAATACCTTCAGGGAGCCGTCTGATTGGCTCCAAATTTATTCTGCAGCAGAACAACAACTCCAAACATACAGCCAATGTCATTAAGAACTATCTTCCGCTGAAAGAAGAACAAGGAGCCCTGGAAGTGATGATATGGCCCCACAGAGTCCTGATCTCAACATCATAAAGTCTGTCTGGGATTACATGTAGAGACAAGGATTTGAGGAAGAGACATCCACAGAAGATCTGTGCTTCGTACTCCAAGATGTTTGGAACAACCTCCCTGCCGAGTTCCTTCAAAACTGTGTGTAAGTACCTAGAAGAATTGATGCTATCTTGAAGCAAAGTGTGGTCACTACTGTTTTTGAAGGCATTTTTACTTTGCAGTATTTTTCCACAACTGCCTAAAACTCTTGCACAGTACTGTGTATATATAGGTTACCTGTCAGTGTAATCCTGCCTGTGATGATACTGAACTGTATGATGAGACGTGATCTCTGCAGAACAAGATGGGTTAATCTATAATGAATGGTGGATCCTGTATTATCTATCTATCTAAACATAAGTATTGGGAGACCTAGAAATCTCATTCTAAATCTATAGGCATTAATATGGAATTGGTCGCCATTTTGTAGCTAAAACAGCTTCCAATTCTCTCTGAAGGCTTTCTACAAGATTTTGGAGTATGTCTGTGAATTTTTGCCCATTCATCCAGAAGAGCATTTGTGAGGTCAGACACTGATGCTGGAGCAAAGCGCCTAGAATCTCTGTTCTAATTCATCCCAAGCGTGTTTGATGGGGTTGAAGTCAGGGCTCTGTGCGGGCCAGTCAAATTCTTCCACACCAACCATGCCTTTATGAACCTTGTGCACTGGGGCACAGTCACGCTGGAACAGAAAAGGGCCTACCCCACAATGTTCCAACAAAGAAGCATACAATCGTCCAAAATGTCTTGGTATGCTGAAGGTATAAGATTTCCCTTCACTGGACCTAAGGAGCCTGTGCCGACCCCTGAAAAACAGCCCCATAGCATTATTCCTCCTCCACCAATCTTTACAGTTGGCACAATGCATTTACGCAGGTAACTATCTCGTGGCGTTCACCAAACCCAGACAAATAATCGTGATTTGTCACTCCACATAACACGTTTCCACCGCTTCAGAGTCCAGTGGCAGCATGCTGTAAACCCCTCCATCCAATGCTTGGCGTTGTTTTTGGTGATGTAAGGCTTGCAAACAGCTATGGAAACCTATGCCATTAAACTCATGGGACATAGTTATTGTGTGGATGTTAATGCCAGAGGAGGTTTGGAACTCTGCAGTAATTAGGTCAGAGGAGCATTAGCGAACTTTATGCACTATGCGCCTCAGCACTCGTCAACCCCAGTCTGTAAACTGTACTTGGCCTGCCACTTTGTGGCTCAGTTGCTTTGGTTTTTAAACGCTTCCACTTTGCAATAATAACATTTACAGTTGATCATGGAATATCTTGGCGGGAAGAAATGTCATGCACTGACTTGTTGCAACTGTAGCATTACAGTACAATGCTTTAATTCAGTGAGGTTTTTTTTAGAAAAACCTATTCTTTCACAATGTTTGTAAAGGCGACTGCATGGCTAGGTGCTTGATTTTATACACTTGTGGCAATGGGACTGAATGAATTACCTGAATTCAATGATATAGACTGGGCTCGCATTGTGGTAAAAAAAAAAAAGCATATTTTGGACCGCACTGTGTGAACCAAGCCTAAAACGTGTCTCGCAATACTTTTGTCCATATAATGTAGGTGTTACCTATCGGTGTAATCCTGCCTGTGATGATAATGAAAGGTCTGATGAGAAGGTATCTCTATAGAACAGGGAGGGTCAGTCTATTATAAATGGTTGATCCTGTGTTATCTATATATTGGTATTACCTGTCAGTGTAATCCTGCCTGTGATGATAATGAGATGAATGCTGAGAAGTGATCTCTATAGAACAGGGAGGGTCAGTCTATTATAAATGGTGGATCCTGTGTTATCTATATATAGGTGGCACTGGTCAGTGTAATTCTGCCTGTGATGATGACATTGTTTGACTGCCATGTTAAATATATGTCTCTGACTTAAAGAAGGGGGTCAAAGCACACAGAAATGTGTAGTATTGTTAAAACACCAATAAAGCTTTAAAACGTTTTGTTGCCTCTTTTTTTAATTTTTATGGAATCCTCTTGTTGTCTGCTGATTCCCAAAACCCTCGGCGAGGTGGGCATTGCAAACAGGGGCTACTGGCAGTATCCTCATTACATACATGCTCTAATATAGCATTGCATGGTTGTACACCTAAAAGTAAGCCCCCACACCCATTGATTTTTTTTTGTGCATGTGTTGAATGCACTCATCCTATGTAGCGCTGTTCTGTTAATTTGTTAGACCTTATTACATTTTTTTATTTTTCTCCTGGAACCGGATGAGAAGATTTCAGCCCCTCGTCCAATACTTTCGCTACATTCCTGTGCAAATATGAAACGACCTTTGGGTTTTATTTCCAGGATAAATTTCTTCAAGGAACTTGGCCTCAGGACATCTGGTTAAGATCTTCAAATTACTAAGAATTGAGAGTGGTCTGGAAAACTTTAAAATTGGCCTTTCTACAATTAAGACATCACCATGTCAAGACTCTGTCTGACGATACTATTTCTGTCATCTGGACCGAAGAAAATCTGTCCCTCTCATCAGTTTTTTTCTAAAAATATTAGAAAGCTTGATTGCGGGCTTCCTCAGCCGGAAACCGCTAGATCTAAAGTCTTAAACCAAGATTTTTTTTTTAGGAATATGGATCTAGTATATGCCCATGCGCGGCCACCACTCCATTCATTCACCGCCATGATGCAGCAGCTGCCTCATTAGGCAGGTCAGGGACCCCTTTTATCCACGTAGGTGTGGGTACCAGAAGCAGGAACTGCATCTACAAGACATTTATGACATATCCTGTGTTGGGAATACTCATTTAGTCTGCTCTATTCCCACACTGCAGTTTCCCGCTTCTCTATGATTATAAGGTGTCATGACATCATGTTTTGTCTCCAAGGCAGCCAATCCTTACCATGTGATGTGACATCATTGCCTTGTAAACATAGACAGACAGATAACCCCTTTTAGGCACAATGATGTAACTCAACGAATGCCGAAAACAACAACAAACATGAGAATCAATCACTTTATTAAAAAATAAAATTCTAACTACACAATGTTACACATAAGGTTTACATAAATGGACACAGACGACAGGATTTTCTCCTGGAGTGGAATCCCCGGTCACAGCGTCGGCAACGCTGTGGACGGGGATTCCGATTCAGGAGTTGCCCCTGATATCACTGTCCATATATGGACAGAGACATCAAGCGCTCCGTCGAGGAGCGGAATCCCCGGCCACAGGGGGATTCCTTTTTTTCAGGGAGCTACAGTGGCGCTATCTACAGGAAGGGGGAGGGGTGTTACCTACAAGGGGGCTGTGTGGCAGTACCTACAAGGGGGCTGTGTGGCACTACCTACCAGGGGGCTGTGTAGCACTACCTACAGGGCGCTGTGTGGCACTACCTACAAAGGGGCTTTGTGGCACTACCCAAAGGGGCTATGTGGCACTATCTACCAGGGGGCTGTGTCGCACTGCCTACAAGGGGCTCTGTGGCACTACCTGCAAGGGGGCTGTATGGCACTACCTACAAGGGGGCTGTATGGCACTAACTACAAGGGGGCTGTATGGCACTACCTACAAGGGGGCTGTATGGCACTACCTACAAGGGGGCTGTGTGGCACTACCTATATGGGGCCCTGTGGCACTACCTACAAGGGGCTGTGTGGCACTACCTACAAGGGGGAATCTGTGAGTGGCGGGCTGTTGCTCATTTTACTGTGAGTGCGGGGCTGATGGTCGTATTACTGTGAGTGGCGGAATGATGGTAGTTTTACTGTGAGTGGCGGGTTGATGGTTATTTTACTGTGGGTGGCGGGCTGATGCTTAAAACTTCCTGAAGGAATTTTGAGGCAGATTTTTTTTGCCTTACAAAAAACGCTGCGTGAACATACCTTAAGAGTGTAGTGCTTCTTTTTAGCCAATGTCTGTCTTTCTCAAAACAATTTTTGGTAGGGGTGCCCTGAGGAAATTTTCCAGTGGTGCCTTGAGTCCAAAAACGTTGGGAAACTCTGTACTAGGTGGCATAATCACGCCAGAATACGCAAGTATCCCTTAGTGGGAACGGGGCCTAGGTTTTTTTTGTTTTTGTTTAGGGACACTGTCTACAAGGCGGAGGTGCGGGGCTGTATGACATGATCTACAAGGAGGAGATTGGAGATTATGTCACTGTCTAACGGGAGACTGTATGGCACAATCTACAGGGGAGCACTATCTACAAGGGGGGACTGTGTGTGTGGCAGCCAGGGATGGGGGCATTATACTGTGTGTGGGCCACTAAGCGAACATTATACTGTGTAGAGGTACTACAGAGGGCAATATACAGTGTGGGGCACTTAGGGGGCATAATACTGTGTGGGCACAATTAGAGGAGGACAAAATACTGTGTCCTTGAAGGGGTTATAATAAAGAGGCATTATACTTTTTTTTGGGGCATTTTTGTTATGATGGGGTGGGGCGCAGGAAGATCATTTCGCACGGGGCGCCATCTATCCTAAGGCCGGCTCTGGTCCCAGAGGGACCCTAACAGAGAGAGGGTGGGGTGTGAGTGGGCAATAGTAAATATTTAGTTGGTAAGGTATGAGGAGATCCAGAAGAGGGCCAAGTGTGATGTCAAGGGACTAGAGAATTTGTATCAGGAGTGTGTGGTCGACTGTTGAAGTTGGTGGACAGATCTAGAAGGAGGAGCACAGAGTAATGTACAAGCAGAGATCACGTACAGAAGGTGGTGGACAGGTCTAAAAGGAGCAGCACAGAGTAATGTAGAAGCAGAGGACAGGTCTAAAAGGAGCGGCACAGAGTAATGTAGAAGCAGAGGACAGGTCTAGAAGTAGTGGCACAGAGTAATGTAGGAGCAGAGGACAGGTCTAGAAGGAGGAGCACAGAGTAATGCAGAAGGCAGGGGTGAGGTCTAGGAGGAGGAGTACAGAGTAATGTAGAAGCAGAGGACAGGTCACACTGTAATGGCAGGAAGGAGGTGAAGGGAAAGTGAGCCCTAATCTACCCACCGCCCTGTCCCTGCCTACTTGCAACGACCCGCCCTAGGCGACGAGGTACAACTGGGCGGCGGTCCCTACGCTGTCTAAGTGCACAGGAAAACAAACAGGGAACATGCAAGGGAAGGGGCAGTAGCCACGGAACGCCACGAGGAAACGGAGCGGCGAACGGACAGTCAGGACCAGGACGAAGTGAGTACACCCAAGCGGGCAAGGAGACAGAAGCAAGCCAGGGGCAAAGCAAAGCAGGTCAAGCAGAACTGCAGCAAGGCAGAAGCACGGCAGAAGCAGGCTGGAGCAAGCAGCAGTGGGGCCAGGAATCCAAAAGAATTACAAGCACTGAGGGAGAGAACAGGGCAGGTAATAAAGGACAGGGGGCGGAGCTAACTCCGACAGACCAGGCCGCGATAGGCTCTCCCACTCCTGAGCCTGCCACCCTGGTTGGTGGGAGATGGTGTCAGTCGAACAGGTCTGGCCTCAGGTGTGGATTGATTAATCCCAGGAGTATACCTAGATGAAGTACCTGGCAGATCCCTAACAGTACTCCCCCTTTTATGAGGGGCCACCGGACCCTTACTAAGGGGACCCGGTTTAGTGGGGAAGAGAAGGTGGAACCTCCTGATCAATACCCCAGCGTGAACATCACGGGCAGGTACCCAAGTCCTCTCCTCCGGCCCGTATCCTCTCCAATGGACCAGGTACTGGAGGGAGCCCTGGACCATCCTACTGTCCATAATCTTGGCCACCTCGAATTCCACCCCCTCAGGGGTGAGAACGGGAACAGGAGGTATCCTCGAGGGGGACCAGGACGGGGAGCAGCGTTTAAGGAGGGAGGCATGGAAGACGTCATGTATGCGAAATGATGGGGGGAGCTCCAGACGGAAGGATACAGGGTTGAGGACTTCAATGATCTTATAAGGTCCAATAAATCGGGGAGCAAACTTCCTGGACGGGACCTTAAGGCGCAAGTTCCTGGACGACAACCAGACCAAATCCCCGACGACAAACCGGGGGTTAGCAGAACGTCTACTATCCGCCTGAATCTTTTGTGCGCTCTGGGACGCCTCTAGGTTCTTCTGAACCTGGGCCCAGACAGTGCACAGTTCCCGATGAACATCCTCTACCTCAGGATTATTGGAACAACCAGGGGAGACGGAGGAGAATCTTGGGTTAAACCCGAAATTACAGAAAAACGGGGAGACCCCTGACGAGTTACTGACCCGGTTATTCAAGGAAAATTCAGCAAGGGGAAGGAATGAGACCCAATCGAATTGACAGTCCGAGATGAAACACCTTAAATATTGTTCCAGGGATTGGTTGGTCCTTTCCGTTTGGCCATTAGTTTCGGGATGGAAGGCGGAGGAGAAGGACAGATCAATCTCCAACTTTTTACAAAAAGCTCTCCAAAATAAGGAAACAAATTGTACCCCTCTGTCAGAAACGATATTGACTGGGGCCCCATGGAGACGCAGGATGTGTTTCACAAACAAAGAAGCTAACGTCTTGGCGTTAGGTAGCTTCTTAAGGGGCACAAAGTGGCACATCTTGCTGAAGCGGTCGACTACCACCCACACCACCGACTTGCCCTGAGATGGAGGCAAATCGGTGATAAAATCCATGGAGATATGGGTCCAAGGTCTCTGGGGAATGGGCAAGGGACGTAGTAGGCCCGCAGGTCGGGACCTAGGGGTTTTGGACCTAGCGCAAACCTCACAAGCGGCGACGTAAGCCCTAACGTCTTTAGGCAACCCAGGCCACCAATAGTTTCTGGTAATGAGGTGTTTGGTGCCCAAGATGCCAGGATGACCAGATAGAGCGGAGTCATGGTTTTCCCTGCGTACCCTCAGCCAGTATTGCAGGGGAACAAACAGTTTGTCCCCAGGGACGTTCCCGGGAGCTGCACCCTGATCAGCCGCGATATCAGAAGCTAAATCAGAATCCGTGGCAGAGACGATTATACCAGGGGGTAAAATACAAGCAGGATCCTTCTCAGAAGGAGGATTGGCTATGAAACTACGTGACAGAGCATCAGCCTTAATATTCTTGGACCCAGCCCTATAGGTAACCAAGAAATTAAATCTGGTAAAGAATAGTGCCCACCGAGCTTGTCTAGGATTAAGCCTCCGGGCCGATTCTAGGAAAACCAGATTCTTGTGATCCGTAAGGACCGTTACCTGGTGTCTGGCCCCCTCCAGGAAGTGCCGCCACTCCTCAAAAGCCCATTTAATGGCTAGAAGTTCGCGGTTGCCAATATCATAGTTACTCTCCGTGGGCGAAAACTTCCTAGAGAAGTAAGCACAGGGGCGGAGATGGGTGAGGGAGCTGGTACCCTGGGACAAGACGGCCCCCACTCCCACCTCGGAAGCGTCAACCTCCACAATAAATGGCTCCTCTTGGTTGGGCTGAATCAGCACGGGGGCCGAGATAAAGCACTTCTTGAGGGTCTCAAAGGCCTGGACGGCCTCAGGGGGCCAATGGAGGACATCAGCACCCTTGCGGGTAAGGTCCGTAAGAGGCTTAGCGACGACCGAGAAGTTGGCAATAAATCTCCTGTAATAGTTGGCGAACCCTAAAAAACACTGTAACGCCTTAAGGGAGGCAGGTTGGACCCATTCCGCCACAGCCTGAACCTTGGCAGGGTCCATGCGGAATTCATGAGGAGTGAGGATTTGCCCTAAAAATGGTATCTCCTGTACCCCAAAGACACATTTTTCAGTCTTAGCAAACAGATTATTCTCCCGAAGGACCTGGAGCACCTTCCTGACATGCTCCACGTGGGAGGACCAGTCCTTGGAAAACACCAGTATGTCATCAAGGTACACAACAAGAAAATTACCCAGGTACTCTCTCAGGATTTCATTAATAAAATTCTGGAAGACAGCAGGGGCATTACACAACCCAAAGGGCATGACCAGGTATTCGAAATGACCCTCGGGTGTGTTGAACGCAGTTTTCCACTCATCCCCCTCTTTGATGCGGATAAGGTTATATGCCCCCCGTAGATCGAACTTAGAAAACCATTGGGCTCCCTGAACCTGATTAAAAAGATCCGGAATCAAAGGAAGTGGGTACTGGTTCCTTACGGTGACCTTATTCAGGTTACGATAATCAATGCACGGCCTAAGACCACCATCCTTCTTCCCCACGAAGAAGAAGCCAGCACCTACAGGAGAAGTCGAGGGGCGAATGAAACCCTTGGCCAGGCATTCTTGGATATACACCCTCATGGCTTCACGTTCAGGACATGAAAGATTAAATATCCTACCCTTAGGAAGCTTGGCACCAGGCACCAAATCGATAGCGCAATCGTAATCTCTATGGGGGGGCAACACCTCGGAGGCCTCCTTAGAAAACACATCGGCGAAGTCCTGAACAAACTCAGGAAGCGTGTTTACCTCCTCCCGGGGAGAAATAGAGTTAACAGAAAGACATGACATAAGACATTCATTACCCCATTTGGTGAGATCCCCAGTATTCCAATCAAACGTGGGATTATGCAACTGCAACCAGGGAAGGCCTAAAACCAGATCAGACGATAATCCCTGCATCACCAGTACAGAGCACTGCTCCAAATGCATGGAGCCAACCAGGAGTTCAAAAACAGGAGTATGCTGAGTAAAATAACCATTAGCAAGGGGGGTTGAGTCGATTCCTACTACAGGGATAGGATAAGGTAAATCAATACAAGGCATCTTTAGAGACATAGCAAATTCCACAGACATGATATTAGCAGATGACCCTGAATCCACGAAAGCACTGCCCGTGGCAGCCCGGCCAGCAAACGAGACCTGAAAGGGAAGCAAAATTTTATTGCATTTCACATTAACGGGAAATACCTGTGCGCCCAAGTGACCTCCCCGATGATCACTTAGGCGCGGAAGTTTTCCGGCTTCTTATTCTTGCGCCTGGGACAGGTGTTCAGTAGATGCTTGTCGTCCCCACAGTAGAAGCAGAGACCATTCATTCTGCGAAACTCCCTACGTTGTCGGGGGGACATGGAGGCCCAGAGTTGCATAGGTACCTCCGAGTCCTCCGTGGAGGGGCGAGGAGACGGGACCTTGGGGGGGTTCGCAGAAAAGTCAGAGGGGAGCACACTGAAGCGTTCTAGCTGACGTTCCCTGAGACGTCGGTCAAGTCGTACTGCTAGGGCCATAACCTTGTCAAGGGAGTCAGACGAGGGGTAGCTAACCAGCAGATCCTTCAGGGCGTCAGATAATCCTAACCTAAACTGGCACCTTAGGGCCGGATCGTTCCACTGAGAAGCTACGCACCATTTCCTAAAATCAGAACAGTATTCCTCAACCGGTCTCTTACCCTGACGTAAGGTCACCAGCTGACTCTCGGCTAAAGCAGTCCTGTCAGTCTCGTCGTAAATGAGTCCGAGGGCAGAGAAAAAACGATCAACAGAGGAAAGTTCAGGGGCGTCAGGAGCCAAGGAGAAGGCCCACTCTTGGGGCCCTTCCTGGAGTCGGGATATGATGATACCCACCCGCTGGTTCTCGGAACCTGAGGAGTGGGGCTTTAGGCGGAAATACAGTCTGCAACTCTCCCGGAAGGAGAGAAACGTCTTACGGTCCCCTGAGAACCGGTCAGGTAACTTGAGGTCGGGTTCTAGAGGTGAGGTGAGGGGTACTACTAAAGCAGCGTCACCCTGATTGACCCTTTGGGCCAGGGCCTGGACCTGTAGGGAGAGGCCCTGCATCTGCTGGGTCAGGGTCTCAAGGGGGTCCATGATAGCGTCAGCGTAGGAGAAATGGTAGACTAGGTAAGGGCTTGTAATTATGTAATGGCAGGAAGGAGGTGAAGGGAAAGTGAGCCCTAATCTACCCACCGCCCTGTCCCTGCCTACTTGCAACGACCCGCCCTAGGCGACAAGGTACAACTGGGCGGCGGTCCCTACGCTGTCTAAGTGCACAGGAAAACAAACAGGGAACATGCAAGGGAAGGGGCAGTAGCCACGGAACGCCACGAGGAAACGGAGCGGCGAACGGACAGTCAGGACCAGGACGAAGTGAGTACACCCAAGCGGGCAAGGAGACAGAAGCAAGCCAGGGGCAAAGCAAAGCAGGTCAAGCAGAACTGCAGCAAGGCAGAAGCACGGCAGAAGCAGGCTGGAGCAAGCAGCAGTGGGGCCAGGAATCCAAAAGAATTACAAGCACTGAGGGAGAGAACAGGGCAGGTAATAAAGGACAGGGGGCGGAGCTAACTCCGACAGACCAGGCCGCGATAGGCTCTCCCACTCCTGAGCCTGCCACCCTGGTTGGTGGGAGATGGTGTCAGTCGAACAGGTCTGGCCTCAGGTGTGGATTGATTAATCCCAGGAGTATACCTAGATGAAGTACCTGGCAGATCCCTAACACACACTTTACAGAAGTCTTGTGTGTAAGATGTGACTGCTAAGTGATAAGATAATGCAGTGATCCTGCACACACCGCACAATACATGCTGCTTCCTCACACTTCACTGCCAGGACCTTCCATACATGCAGACTGGACTGGCGGGACCTTCCATACAAGCACACTGGACTGACGGGACCTTCCGTACAAGCACACTGGACTGGTGGGACCTTCCGCACATGCACAGTGGACTGGCGGGACTTTCCGCACATGCACACTGGACTGGCGGGAGCTTCCGCACATGCACCACACTGGACCGGTCGGGACCTTCCGAAACATGCACACTGGTCTGGCGGGACCTTCCGAAACATGCACACTGGACTGCCGGGTCCTTCCGCACATGCACACTGGACTGCCGGGAACTTCAGCACATGCACACTGGGCTGCCGGGACCTTCGGCACATGCGCACTGGGCTGCCGGGACCTTCTGCACATGCACACTGGAGTGGCGGGACCTTCCGCACATGCGCACTGGAGTGGCGGGACCTTCCGCACATGCGCACTGGAGTGGCGGGACCTTCCACACATGCGCACTGGAGTGGCGGGACCTTCCGCACATGTACACTGGAGTGGCGGGACCTTCCGTACATGCACACTGGAGTGGCGGGACTTTCCGCACATGCACACTGGAGTGGCGGGACCTTCCGCACATGCACACTGGAGTGGCTGAACCTTCCGCGCATGCACACTGGACTGGAAGTTTCCATGAACCATGGTTAGTGTCTGTCATTCAGATGTGAACAAAGTTACTATCCGGTAAAACAATCTACAAGGAATAGGGGAATACTGTAATAAATAAGAATATTAGATGTCTCAGAAGTTACTTCAGAGATCCTGGATCTTCAAATATCTGTAAAATTGTATATTAGGGGTGTATTAATTTCTAAAGGGCATCTGTCACATTGGTTTTGTAGCCCATTCCAGCCTTGTGCAGGTCTATGATCTTGTCCCTGACATCCTTAGAAAGCTCTTTGGTCTTGCCCATGATGTAGAGGTTAGAGTCAGACTGATTAATTGAGTCTGTGGACAGGAGTCTTTTATACAGGTGACCATTTAAGACAGCTGTCTTTAATGCAGGCACCAAGTTGATTTGGAGCGTGTAACTTGTCTGGAGGAGGCTGAACTTTTAATGGTTGGTCGGGGATCAAATACTTATTTCTCTGTGCACAATGCAAATAAATATATATAATTTTGACAATGTGATTTTCTTTTTTTTATATATATATATATATATATATATATATATATATATATAATCTATCTCTCACTGGTAAAATTAACCTAGCCTAAAAATTCTAGACTGTTTATGTCATTGACAGTGGGCAAACTTACAAAATCAGCAAGGGATCAAATACTTATTTCCTTCACTGTATATAGAAACTATAAAAGCTTAATACAGCGGGGTCACAATCTCCCTCTTTCTACTGAGGGGGGAATACTGTGTTCAGTTCGAAGACATCGGGTGACTGTACGACTCCCATCATCCATGAGCCAGAAGGATGGAGCAGTAGTGAGAGCCCCATTACAGAGACTCCCTCACTCCCGGATTCATGAGAACAACAATAAGAAGAAGATCTACAAGATGACTGAGCTGCTGACTGGAGAGGTGACACTGCTGGGAATGCTGGGAAATTCTACAGTAACAGCACTGGAGGTGTTTGGGTGATGACTGTATCGTTGTATGTGTCAGGTTCCTATAAGGTGTCAGGATGTCACTGTCTATTTCTCCATAGAGGAGTGGAAGTATCTAGAAGGACACAAGGATCTGTACGAGGAGGTCATGATGGAGAACTACCGGCCGCGCACATCACAAGGTAAGGAGAGACAGATCTATATTGGCATTACTGTGGGCACAGGCTGGACTGGCGGCCATGTTGAAGTCTTAATACCGTTATGTGCAGTACATATACACGTGTGTACAATGACATGTAATGTAGGAGCTCCACAATTTCGGCTCTTTTCACATCACGTTAGATCCATACGTTTCGTGCTGCCGGCTACTCATAATTCTGCAATACAGGTCACATTACATTGTACAGCGCTGGCGGCGGCTCGATACAGGAGCCATGAAGACGAGCAGGATGCTCTGTCTCCTAATTCAGAGTTATGGGCAGCCGGCAGCGAGGACTATGGGCAGTCTGTGCTGTAGTTAGAAGTAAACCAGATAATACAAGTCGTTTAGAAAGACGATTATTGTCACACTCCGGCAGTATAATAGTTTTCTATATAATGTCAGTATAACCGGAGGTTCTCTTTAATATTACAAGTTATGGGCACTAGATTCTGGAGATGGGACGGTGATTCAGGGATTTATTCTGATTTCCAGATTTGGAGTCGGGGAGGAGTTTTCCCCTAATTAGACAATTATCATCCACCTCATGGGGGTTTTATCTTCCTCTGGATCAACACGGTCGGATTATAGGTTGGTCTTGATTGACTTGTGTCTTTTTTCATCCTTAGTAACTATGTAACACAGAATGTATGAAGCTAAATTTACCACGAATATAAAGTACAACGTGTTCTGAAAAAATAATCTCACAATGACTTGGATAAGTAAAAGCTTATTCCTACTTGTGCTATGTACACCTTCTGTAGGCAATTATTTATTTTTTCATTCAATCTTTGATTTTGTTTTTTTCATTTGACTTTAATTAAACATTTCATTTTTGTCTTTATGATGCAGCTGTTATATCTCCTCTATACACAGAAGCTGCATCATTCCCTATCAGCCGAATCCATAAGTGAAGTGACCTGACGACTTGGCTGAGAGCGGGTCCTGTGTATCCATTTTCATCACCTTAGTTGGGTTTCGACACACAGGACCCGCTCTCAGCCGAGTCGTCAGTTCACTTCACTTATGGATTTGACTGATAGTGAATGATCCAGCTCCTGTGTATAGAGGAGACATAACCGCTGTATCGTGAAAACAAAAAAACTTTTAATAAAAGTTAATTTAACCCCTTAGTGACCACTAATACGCCTTTTTACGTCGGTCACTAATGGGCTTTAGGCTAGGCTGACGCCTTTTCACGTCAGCCTAGTCTAAGTGCTGCACGGGTCTCCCGTGCAGGCAGGAGCCGGGGCTCTGCTGTCTGATGACAGCTGAGCTCCTGCTCCAACGCCCGCGATCGAAGTTTACTTAGATCGCGGCCGTTTAACCCGTTAAATGCCGCCGTCAATAGCGACCGCGGCATTTAACTTTGTTTACAGAGGGAGTGCGCTCCCTCTGTCACCCATCGGCGGCCCGCGAATGCAATCGCGGGTCTCCGATGGGGTGTCATGGCAGCAGGGGGCTTCATAAAAGCCCCCAGGTCTGCCCTGGACATATGCCTGTTAGGACGCGCCGGAGGCACGTCCTAACAGATTGCCTGTCAGATTTACACTGACAGGCAATAATGCTCTGGTATACGAAGTATACCAGAGCATTATAGCAGGGATCGGAACATCGTACAGTAAAGTCCCCTAGTGGGACTAATAAAATAAGTCATCAAAGTGAAATAAAGATTATTAATAAAAAGTACAGTAAAAAAAAAAAAAAAAACATTTTTTTCCATAAAAAGTGGTTTTATTTAGTAAAAGTGTAAAAAAAAAAAAAAAGTACAAATATGTGGTATCGCCGCGACCGTAATGACTCCATTAATAAAGTTAATATGTCATTTAAACCGCAAGGTGAACACCGTAAAAAAAAAACGCAAAAAATCATGGCGAAATTGCAATTTTTTTCCATTGCCCCCCAAAAAAGTCATAATAAAAATGAATCAATAAGTCCCATGCACCCCAAAACAGTACCATTCAAAACTACGTCTCGTCCCGCAGAAAACAAGCCCAAAAAAACACTACATTGATGGAAAAATAAAAAAATTACGGCTCTTGGAAAGCGACGATGCAAAAACAAATAATTTTAGTTCAAAAGTGTTTTTATTGTGCAAAAGTCGTAAAACATAAAAAAAAATGTACATATGTGGTATCGCCGTAATCGTACCGACCCATAGAATAAAGGTAACATGTTATTTACGTCGCACAGTGAACGGCGTCAATTTAAAAACGCATAGAACAATGGCGGAATTTCAGGTTTTTGTTATAATCCCCCCCAAAAAGGTTTATAAAAGTGAATATAAAAATTATATGTACCCAAAAATGGTGCTATTAAAAAGTACAACTAATCCTGCAAAAAACAAGCCCTCATACAGCTATGTAGACGAAAAAATAAAAACGTTATAGCTCTTGGAATGCGACTATAGAAAAACGAATAAAATAGCTTGGTCATTAAGGCCTAAAATGGGCTGGTCACTAAGGGGTTAAAAAAACAAAAACGTTTAATCACCTAAAACCAATATATATTTGAATATAAAAATCTTTAAGGAAAATATTGTCTACAGAGGTGTACACAGCTGTTAAGAGGCTAATAAGCAGGTGACGCCTTGACAATTTTTCGGTTGGCAGGGAACTCTCAAAATAGAGGTGCCCTGTGTCCCGCTATTTTCATGTGTATCCGCGACCACAGAACATAGATACGGTTAAATACTATGGTGGGGCAGGGAGACATAGTTGCCTCGCCATTCGTTTTAGTAGGCCACTGTCTACTTTAGGCCTGCGGGTTACAAGGTGCGGGAACATCAACACAGGTAGTGAGGACCTCAACATTGTAATATAGGCTCTGATCAGTAAACATAGAAGTGTAGAGAGAAGTGTCTGATATATAGACAGATATGACAGTAGTCATGTATTCAGTCACTGTGTGTTTCCTGATATATAGACATATATGACAGTAGTCATGTATTCAGTCACTGTGTTTCCTATCCTGTAGAGATCACTTCTCATCATACATGTTATTATCATCACAGGCAGGATTACACTGACCGATAAGGATTCATACACATCTGCGTTGGGACTCCGTTCCTAAGTTCCGTCAGAGCTTTCCGTCAGGGGAACTCATGAACGGAACCCTGACTGAAAGAAATGATTGGATTTCAATGGTGACGATCCGGTGAAAATGGCTTCCGTTTGTCACCATCGTTTGAGGGTTCCGTCGTTTTGACGGAATCAATACCGTAGTCGACTGCGATATTCCGTCAAAACGACGGAACCCTTAACCCCTTCCCGCCGCAGCCATTTTTCAGATTTTCATTTTTTCCTCCCCACCTTCCAAAAGCCATACATTTTACATTTTTCTGTCGATATAGTTCTTTGAGGGCTTGATTTTTGAGGGACGAATTGTAGTTTTTCGAACCACCATTTATTGTACCATATACTGTACTAGGAAACGGGGAAAAAATTATTTGTGGGGTTAAAAATGAAAAAAACAGCGATTCCTCCATTATTTTGTGCGCTTCGTTTTTACGGATCTCACTGTGCAATTAAAACAATATGTTAACTTTATTCTGTGGGTCAATAAGATTACGCCTATACCAAATTGATATAGTTTTTTCTATAATTTGCAAGGAAAAAACTAACTGAAAAATAAAATGTATTTTGTTTTCGCCAAATTCTGAGAGCCATACATTTTTTATTCCGTCGATTGAGCGGTATGAGGACTTATTTTTTGCGGCATAAGCTGTAGTTTTTAATGCTATCATTGGGCTACATACGAGGTATTGATCACTTTTTATTCCATTTTTTGTGGGAGATGAGGTGACCAAAAAATAGCGATTCTGGCGTTTTAATTTTTATTCTTTTACAGCGTACACTGTGTGGGTTAAATAATGATATTTTGTAATACTTCACACTTTTACAGATGCGGAGATACTAATTATGTTTGTTTATTTATTTTTTTGTACAATGCTTTAGGGGAAAAAGGTTGTTTTTTTTTAACTTTTACTATTTTTTATTTTTTTTTGTAACATACAGCCGATACCCACATTGTATGGAGCGAGCTCAGCCCGTGATCCTGCTCCATGCTTCCCCTACCAGGCTATGACGTAGCCATACATCAAATGAATGGAAGGGGTTAAACAACGGTGACAAACGGAAATAATTTGCACCGGATCCATCACCATTGAAATCAATGGTGATGCAAACGGAAACCTATAGTTTCAGTTTGTTTCAGTAAGGGTTCCATTCATGGGTTCCCCTGATGGAGAGCTCTGACTGTACCCTTGAACGGAGCCCCGACGCAGATGTGAACGAAGCCTAAAACCTATCTATAGATAACACAGGTTCCACCAGTGACAATAGTTGATGGACACATCTCCCCTCCTCCCCCTCCCTGCACAATGACCTCTGCACAGGTCACAGCGCACGCCTAGAAATCTGTCCGGTAGAAGTCAATGGCTCAGCTCCAGATTACAGTTTCCTAATGTCCATGTGGCTGCTGTAAAGCAGAAGTTCAGGCAAGATGGCTGCCCCCACAATCATGTGCAGAAAATAGAATAAAAAATCTACAATAAAAAATAAAACAGATTAGTAAAGAAAAAATAACACGTTTTACTATCTGATTTTAATTAGTAAAAAAAAATATATATATATGGGATACATTCCCTTTAACGACCAGGGCTTATTGTGGCCTTAATGACCGGCATACTTTTTAGTTTTTTTTTATTGTCTCCTTCCAAGAGCTAAACTTCTTTATTTTTGCCTTGCCATAGCCGTATGAGGGCTTGTTTTTTTACGGGACGAGTGTGATGACGGGGGTAGGCAAACAGACAAGTGAGCCCTAATCTACCCGCCACTCAGTCCCTGCCTACTTGCAACGACCCGCCCTAGACGACGGGGTACAACTGGGCGACGGTTCCTACGCTTTAATAAGTGCACGACGGACAAACAGACAATGGTACACAGAAGCTATGGGAAATGGGGCAGTTGCCCATGGCAACACCGTGAGCAACAGAGTAGTGAACGAGCCGAGTCAAACCAGGAGTGTACGAGGTACAAAACGCAGAGCAGGAGAGTAGTGAACAAGCCGAGTCAAACCAGGAGTGTACGAGTACGAGGTACCAAACGCAGAGCAGGAGAGTAGTCAGTAAGCCAGGGTCAATATGAAGAAGGAACCAATAAATCAAGAAGCTGCAGCAGGGCCAGGAAACAAACAGAGAAGAATCACAAGCAAGGAGGAACAGGAAAGGCAGCTATAAATAGACAGAAGGCGGGAGCTAGCTCCGTCTGGCCAGGCTGTGATAGGCTCTCCCACTCCTAAGCCTGCCATCGTGAGTGGTGGAAGATGGAGTCAGTCTCACAGACATCGAAGCAGGTGCAGACTGATTACCTATGGGCGTAGACATAGAAGATGTGCCTGGCAGATCCTTTACAACAAGTTTTATTTTTTGTTACAAATAATAAATTGATCAACTTTTCTTAACTTTTTTTTGGGAGGTAATTGAAAAAAACATCTGTTCCAGCATTGTTTTTCGTGTTTAAATTTACGCAGTTCACTGTACGGCGTGAGTCACATGTTACCTTTTATTCTATGGGTCAGTGCGATTTTAGCGATACCACATATATATAGAATTTTAATGTATTACTACGTTTGCACAATATAGACCCTTTTAACCCCTTAACGCACCAGTACGTCCTGGATTGCAGTGCTTTAAAGAGGCTCTGTCACCAGATTTTGCAACCCCTATCTGCTATTGCAGCAGATAGGCGCTGCAATGTAGATTACAGTAACGTTTTTATTTTTAAAAAACGAGCATTTTTGGCCAAGTTATGACCATTTTCGTATTTATGCAAATGAGGCTTTCAAAAGTACAACTGGACGTCTATTATGTGCGTACATCGGGGCGTTTTTACTTCTTTTACTAGCTGGGCGTTCTGACGAGAAGTATCATCCACTTCTCTTCAGAACGCCCAGCTTCTGGCAGTGCAGACACAGCCGTGTTCTCGAGAGATCACGCTGTGTCGTCACTCACAGGTCCTGCATCGTGTCAGACGAGCGAGGACACATCGGCACCAGAGGCTACAGTTGATTCTGCAGCAGCATCAACGTTTGCAGGTAAGTAGCTACATCGACTTACCTGCAAACGCCGATGCTGCTGCAGAATCATCTGTAGCCTCTGGTGCCGATGTGTCCTCGCTCGTCTGACACTATGCAGGACCTGTGAGTGACGACACAGCGTGATCTCTCGAGAACACGCTGTGTCTGCACTGCCAGAAGCTGGGCGTTCTGAAGAGAAATGGATGATACTTCTCGTCAGAACGCCCAGCTAGTAAAAGAAGTAAACACGCCCCGATGTACGCACATAATACACGCCCAGTTGTACTTTTACTTTTCAACACGCCCAGTTGTACTTTTGCAAGCCCCATTTGCATAAATACGAAAATGGTCATAACTTGGCCAAAAATGCTCGTTTTTTAAAAATAAAAACGTTACTGTAATCTACATTGCAGCGCCTATCTGCTGCAATAGCAGATAGGGGTTGCAAAATCTGGTGACAGAGCCTCTTTAAGTCACCGAGACGTAATGGTGCTTCCTGGCTAACATATTACATATATCCTGATGTACTCCTCACAGCTTACATATACCCTGATGTACTCCTCACAGATTACATATACCCTGATGTACTCCTCACATCTTACATATACCCTGATGTACTCCTCACATATTACATATACCCTGATGTACTCCGCACAGCTTACATATACCCTGATGTGCTCCTCACAGATTACATATACCCTGATGTACTCCTCACAGATTACATATACCCTGATGTACTCCGCACAGATTACATATACCCTGATGTACTCCGCACAGATTACATATACCCTGATGTACCCCACCCAGCTCACACATACCCTGATGTACTCCACAGATTACATATACCCTGATGTACTCCGCACAGATTACATATACCCTGATGTACTCCTCACAGATTACATATACCCTGATGTACTCCTCACAGATTACATATACCCTGATGTACTCCGCACAGATTACATATACCCTGATGTACTCCGCACAGATTACATATATCCTGATGTACTCCGCACATCTTACATATACCCTGATGTACTCCTCACATATTACATATACCCTGATGTACCCCACCCAGCTCACACATACCCTGATGTACTCCACAGATTACATATACCCTGATGTACTCCGCACAGATTACATATATCCTGATGTACTCCGCACAGCTTACATATACCCTGATGTACTCCTCACAGATTACATATACCCTGATGTACTCCTCACAGCTTACATATACCCTGATGTACTCCTCACATCTTACATATACCCTGATGTACTCCTCACATATTACATATACCCTGATGTACCCCACCCAGCTCACACATACCCTGATATACTCCGCACAGTTTACAAATACCCTGATGTACTCCGCAGTTTACATATACCCTGATGTACTCCTCACAGATTACATATACCCTGATGTACTCCGCACAGATTATATATATCCTGATGTACTCCTCACAGATTACATATACCCTGATGTACTCCTCACAGATTACATATACCCTGATGTACTACGCACAGATTACATATACCCTGATGTACTCCTCACAGATTACATATACCCTGATGTACTCCTCACAGATTACATATACCCTGATGTACTCCTCACATATTACATATATCCTGATGTAAACCTCACAGATTACATATATCCTGATGTACTCCGCACAGCTTACATATACCCTGATGTACTCCGCACACATTACATATACCCTGATGTACTCCGCACACATTACATATACCCTGATGTACCCCTCACAGATTACATATACCCTGATGTACTCCTCACATATTACATATACCCTGATGTACTCCTCACAGATTACATATATCCTGATGTACTCCTCACATATTACATATACCCTGATGTACTCCTCACATATTACATATACCCTGATGTACTCCTCACATATTACATATACCCTGATGTACTCCTCACATATTACATATACCCTGATGTACTCCACACATATTACATATACCCTGATGTACTCCTCATATATTACATATATCCTGATGTACTCCGCACAGATTACATATGCCCCCGCATTATAAACTGAAATAGCAGTAAAACCACAAACAGAATAACTACCAAGAAAAATCTGCGCTTCAAAATCCAAATGGGGCTCTCTCCCTTCTGAGCACCACAGTGTGCCCAAACTGTAGATTACATCCACATATATGGCATTGCCATACCAGGGAGAACCCGATTTTATGTTTCATGAGGTATTTGTCTTCAGTGGCACAAACTGGGCACAACATATTGTGAACTAAAATGCTGCGCATTAACCCCTCTGTTCATCATGACTTAAAAGCATGTCATGGTGCGGGGGGTGATGTATGGAGCAGGCTAATGCGCTGAGCCTGCGCCATACGATGCGGGTGTTTGCTGTGTATTACAGCTGACACCCAGGACTAACGGACAGGAACAGCAATTGCACTGTTACAGAAACCTCTAAAAATGACAATATACTGCAATACATTAGTATTGCAGAGTATTGTACCAGCAATCTAATAAACCTAGGGGACTAATAAAATGTGTAAAAAGAAAAGTAAATAAAGTTTAGTGAAAAATATTAGATTAATATTTAAAGAAACACTCCTTTTTCCTTTTATTGCACCCTCCATTTGTACATTGGTGTTTCAGTTGGGTGCTGTGTGCAGAAATACTTACCAATCCCTGCATCTTGCCATCTTTGAGTCCAGCACCGCCCACGTTATCTTCACTCTGACCTGTCTGGAATCGCTGTGCTTTTCAGAAAACCCGGAATTAAGGCTCTCAATGCATTCCTATGGAGCCTCGTTCCTATGGAGGAATTGCAGTTCTTTCCAATTTCAGTCTGCAAAGAATTTTATTTTCAGTTTCCCAGTACATTAAATGGTACTTTAAATGGAGTCAATAGAAACTACAACTCCTCCCGCAAGAAATTAGCCCTCACACCTCTCTATTGATGGAAAAATAAAAAAAGTTATGGCCCTTGGAAAGCAGGGAGGGAAAAACGAAAAAGAAAGAGGAAACAATGGATCAGTCCGAAAAGGGTTAATTAATTTATAATTTAAAAAAAATGACCACATGTGGGGTATAGCCGTACTCGGGACAAATTGCTTTACAAATCTTGGGGTGCTTTTTCCTCCTTTATCCTTTGTGAATGTAAAAGGGCTGGTATAATTATGGGGTTCACTGGCTAGTGTTGCCCACTCTTACTACCTCCTTTATGTCAGGGTCACTAGGGTTATGCTTAGCACCCCTACATTTTTCCTGTATTAACGATAATCTAATTACTTTGCTACTAAGTAAGTGTATATGACTGCATAGTAAATAAAGGTAATATTTATCAATACAAACAGTAATCACACTTAGATCTAAAATACACAAAACATAGTAAATAATCACAGAATAGTATCAGTGTATCCCAATACACATAACTATGTATTGAATAAACTTATACTACACGTGGCACAGTATTATAAACAAGGTATCACAATACTATTCTATACCACCACTGACTTATCTAAACATACATATTTATCGAGTTACAATACAACACATAGATGCTGATTCTGTCCCACTCCCTCCTAGCTATAACTCCCTGTACACTATGGGTTAATAAGAGATATGGGGGATAAAGGGTTAATGGGTTGCTGTGTATGCAGGTATAATGTGCAGGCAGGTGGGAAAGAATTAACCAGGGATATGTATCAGGGGATGTACAGTTAGGTGGGAAAGGGTTAACTACGGGGCCAGGGAATGTGCAGGCAGATGGGAAAGGGTTACTCGTATAGGGGGAAGGGTAAGATGGGGCACCAGCTCGTTGTGTAGAGGGGAGAAGTAAGGGTTAAGAGTATTATAGGGGGAGAGAGGTGCTGATTGTCCAGGGGGAGAGACAGGGTTACGTGCAGCTGTTGCTTCATGTAGATACTTAGCGCTCGTTGGAGCAGGGAGCGTCCCTGCAGGAAGAAGCAGGAGAATGTCCGTTGGTAGAGCATGTAAGAAGCTCCTGAGTGTACCGACACAGAGTTATTTAAACCCTGCCGTTACTCTGGTAAAGGGGAGCGAGTGGCGCTCGCCCACGGTTTACGGATCGACGTGGTGATATGACATCACGTCCAACCTATGAGCGCAAAAGCACCTGCGCACGCGTGCGAGCGACAGCACCTGCGCGCGTGAGAGAGGACCTGTGCGCACGGGAAGTTCAATTCAGCGGGGATGTCCTGCGTTGTACAAGTGCATCACAGGACACCCCCACAACTGCCTCTCCGCCTCCCCCCTCCGCAGAGTATGGAGACAGGAGATCACAGGTAGTATCTCCTGTCTCCCTCTGTTAGGCAAAGCAGGACAATGGCTAATTGTCCTGCTTTGCCTGAGGCAATCTCTCTTGACTAGGGATGTCATGAAACCAGAATTTGGACTTCGATACCGATACTTTGTGTAGTATTGCGATTTCGATACCAAGACGATACTTTGCCAACAGTAATAATTTAAAAAAAAGTTCTTCCATTTTCTGATGTGAGGTGCGTACACCACGCATGATGTATTTAAAGGGAAGGTGTCATGAAATGTAATTTTTTTTTATCATTTTGCTTTTAATATGATATTGACATAAATGTTATTTATTTGTGTTCTCATGTTCTACTTTTTACTTTGTTTTTACTTTTACTTCTCTATGGGGGCTGCCATTTTTTTAATCTCTGTATGTGTCGATTAACGACACATACACAGATGGAATACGGCACATACAACCCCATAGAGAATGCGAACGCGAGCTGTTCCATTCTCTGAAGCGTACGCCGTCTGTGTGGGAACGGCGCATGAGAAAAGATAATTTATGTTCGTGTATGTGATGTGTGTATTATGTTCGTGTAATACTGTCTGCTGAGCCCTGTATCTAATCCTCCTACACTGTGAAGTCGCTCAGAAAATGGCGGCACACAGTGTAGGAGGTTTGAAGATTCAAACCCCTCCTCCTGGCACTAGCCAGAATAAGGGAGGGGGGATTGTGTGAGGACACTAGAGCGAGTGTGTCTACCCCAAATTTGCAGCATAAAGAAATGAGGTTGCTTTACCACATTGACCATGCTGCAATTTTGGGAACTGCTCCCTCTAGTGACCAGCACATGGAAATATTATAAATTAGAATCTAATTTATAATATTTCCTGACTTGAGAAAAAATTAAAACAATGTGTAATAACTTAAATAATAATTGTTTAACTAAAAAAAAAAAATTCCCTTTAACCTCCATGTTCCGCACATTAATAGTAATTAACCCCATTAGGTTTCTCAGTCATAATGGGTTAATGTGTGAGGTACATGATGGGGTTAATTACTATTAATGTGAGGCACATGGAGGTTAAATTCATCACACCTTGTGCCTCAAATTAATAAGTGAAAGAAGTTTTTATTTTTATTTTTTTACAGCGTACACATATACACGTATATATAGGGGACACTTCCCTTTACAATCCCCCTATTGTCGGGGAATCGACAATGCAATTTGGAGAAGTGTTTGTGGGGTTGTATTTACCCCCTCAACCTCCCTTGTTACTGGCAATGGTCTAAGGTGGAAGGAAGTATACTTTTGGATTTAGGTACTCAACATCACCTATCTCCTCAAGGACACCTTCCCGCCAGTCCTCAGACTCAGAAGTCTTGTGTCCTTAGAATGAGGCTGAAATAAAAACCTCATAGTCCATATTACTTTTGGTGTAATCTATAGACCCCCCAATATAACTGAAGAGATAGAAGGTCAAATATATAAACAGATGGAGCGGGCTGCACAGGCGGGTACTGTTGTGATAATGGGAGATTTTAATTATCGGGATATTAATTGGTGTCATGGTTTGGCTTCAACTGCAAAGGGGAGACATTTCCTCAACCTGTTGCAGGAAAATTTTATGGGCCAGTTTGTGGAAGACCCGACTAGAGGTGAAGCTCTGTTGGATCTGGTCATTTCTAATAATACAAACAGAAAAAATGGGACATAGATATCATCAAAACCACAAAAAAGGCCATACTTACTAGGTAGGTGGGTGGGTGAAAACCCATTCCCATCAGGATGCAGACGGGTTAAAAAATGCTGCAGAAGGTGTGTGCATTAAATAGTGATAGCCCCTCCCACTGGTCTTGAGGGGAGTGGCGAACTAAGTGCTCAAAGGTGTGCGATAAATGAGTGTCAGTGTAGTGCTAGGGTGTGAATGGATGGTAAAAAATAAATATGTATGTATGAAAGTGTCAGAACTGTGTAATAATGTAATAAAAATAAATAAATAAATAAATAAATGTGATGAATAGGGGTCAGTGCTGTGAATAGTACATGGGGTGTCAGTACTATGTGTAATACGTGGAGGGATAGTGCGCTGGTCGTCAGGCATGGCGTTTCTTGCCGAATAACAGCCTATTTGTAACGCCGCTAGTGTTAGCTAAAGCGGGCTGCTCTGCATTCCAAACCAAACGCCAGCACATCATGCCCTCCCAGCATATAAGACCCGGCTGCGTCCTGAAAAAAAAGTGTAGTATACGTAGTAAGAAATATCCATGAAACATGGGGTATTAGTTGTTATTTTGGCCAAAATACGCAAAGCTCGCAACCCAACGTCAAGGGTCCCCAGTGCCTTGCGAGTCCCTAACCAGAACTTTTCGTTCCTAATTTAAAAACACAAACAGAAAAAATGGGACATAGATAACATCAAAACCACAAAAAAGGCCATACTTACTAGGTAGGTGGGTGGGTGAAAACCCGTTCCCATCAGGACGCAGACGGGTCAAAAAATGCTGCAGAAGGTGTGTGCATTAAATAGTGATAGCCCCTCCCACTAGTCTTGAGGGGAGTGGCGAACTAAGTGCTCAAAGGTGTGCGATAAATGAGTGTTAGTGTAGTGCTGGGGTGTGAATGGATGGTAAAAAAGAAATGTGTATGTATGAAAGTGTCAGAACTGTGTAATAATGTAATAAAAATAAATAATAAATAAATGTGTGATAAATAGGGGTCAGTGCTGTGAATAGTACATGGGGTGTCAGTACTATGTGTAATACGTGGAGGGATAATGTGCTGGTCGTCAGGCATGGCGTATCTTGCCGAATAACAGCCTATTTGTAACGCCGCTAGTGTTAGCTAAAGCGGGCTGCTCTGCATTCCAAACCAAACGCCAGCACATCATGCCCTCCCAGCATATAAGACCCGGCTGCGTCCTGAAAAAAAAGTGTAGTATACGTATTACACATAGTACTGACACCCCATGTACTATTCACAGCACTGACCCCTATTCATCACATTTATTTATTTATTTATTTTTATTACATTATTACACAGTTCTGACACTTTCATACATACATATTTATTTTTTACCATCCATTCACACCCTAACACTGACACTCATTTATCGCACACCTTTGAGCACTTAGTTCGCCACTCCCCTCAAGACCAGTGGGAGGGGCTATCACTATTTAATGCACACACCTTCTGCAGCATTTTTTGACCCGTCTGCGTCCTGATGGGAACGGGTTTTCACCTACCCACCTACCTAGTAAGTATGGCCTTTTTTGTGGTTTTGATGATATCTATGTCCCATTTTTTCTGTTTGTGTTTTTAAATTAGGAACGAAAAGTTCTGGTTAGGGACTCGCAAGGCACTGGGGACCCTTGACGTTGGGTTGCGAGTTTTGCGTATTTTGGCCAAAATAACAACTAATACCCCATGTTTCATGGATATTTCTTACTACGTATACTACACTATTTTTTTTTTTTTTCAGGACGCAGCCGGGTCTTATATGCTGGGAGGGCATGATGTGCTGGCGTTTGGTTTGGAATGCAGAGCAGCCCGCTTTAGCTAACAGTAGCGGCGTTACAAATAGGCTGTTATTCGGCAAGATACGCCATGCCTGACGACCAGCGCACTATCCCTCCACGTATTACACATAGTACTGACACCCCATGTACTATTCACAGCACTGACCCCTATTCATCACATTTATTTATTTTTATTACATTATTACACAGTTCTGACACTTTCATACATACACATTTATTTTTTTACCATACATTCACACCCCAGCACTACACTAACACTGACACTCATTTATCGCACACCTTTGAGCACTTAGTTCGCCACTCCCCTCAAGACCAGTGGGAGGGGCTATCACTATTTAATGCACACACCTTCTGAAGCATTTTTTGACCCGTCTGCGTCCTGATGGGAACGGGTTTTCACCCACCCACCTACCTAGTAAGTATGGCCTTTTTTGTGGTTTTGATCATTTCTAATAATGCAGAGCTTGTTGGGAATGTCAATGTTCATGAAAACCTTGGTAACAGTCATCATAATATAGTTATATTTTACCTATACTGTAAAAAACAAACGCAGGCTGGGAGGGCAAAAACACTTAATTTTAAGAAGGCCAATTTCCCCAGGATGAGGGCTGCAATTCAGGATATAGACTGGGAAGAACTAATGTTAAATAATGGGACAAATGATAAATGGGAGATTTTCAAATCTACTTTGGGTAATTATAGTGCAAAATTTATTCCTACAGGTTACAAGTATAAACGACTAAAATTAAACCCCACATGGCTTACGCCTTCTGTAAAAAGGGCAATACATGACAAAAAAAGGGCATTTAAAAAATACAAATCTGAGGGTACAGCTGTAGCCTTTGTAAATTATAAAGAGCTTAATAAAATCTGTAAAAAGATAATAAAATCAGCAAAAATACAAAATGAAAGGCAGGTGGCCAAGGATAGTAAAACAAATCCTAAAAAATTCGTCAAGCATATAAATGCAAAAAAGCCAAGGTCTGAACATGTAGGACCCTTAGATAGTGGTAATGGGGAGTTGGTCACAGGGGATCAAGAGAAGGCAGAGTTACTAAATGGGTTCTTTCTGCTCTGTATATACAACAGAAGAAGGAGCAGCTGATGTAGCCGCTGTCGGTGCTGTTAATATATCAGTTGATATACTGAATTGGATGAATGTAGATATGGTGCAAGCTAAATTAAATAAAATAAATGTACACAAGGCCCAGGGACCAGAGTTCTTAAGGAGCTTAGTTCAGTTATTTCTGTCCCCCTTCATCATAATATTTAGAGAGTCTCTCATGACTGGTATAGTGCCAAGGGACTGGCGCAGGGCAAATGTGGTGCCTATTTTCAAAAAGGGCTCTAGGTCTTCTCTGGGTAATTATAGACCAGTAAGCTTAACATCAATTGTGGGGAAAATGTTTGAGGGGCTATTGAGGGACTATATACAGAATTATGTGACAATAAATAGTATTATAAGTGACAGCCAGCATGGTTTTACAAAGGACAGAAGCTGTCAAACCAACCTGATTTGTTTTTATGAAGAGGTAAGCAGAAGCCTAGACAGAGCGGCCGCTGTGGATATAGTGTTTTTGGACTTTGCAAAGGCATTTGACACTGTCCCTCATAGACATCTAATGGGTAAATTAAGGACTATAGATTTAGAAAGTATAGTTTGTAATTGGATTGAGAATTGGCTCAAGGACCGTATCCAGAGAGTTGTGGTCAATGATTCCTACTCTGAATGGTCCCCAGTTATAAGTGGTGTACCCCAGGGTTCAGTGCTGGGACCACTTTTATTCAACTTATTTATTAATGATATAGAGGATGGGATTAATAGCACTGTTTCTATTTTTGCAGATGACACCAAGCTATGCAATATAGTTCAGACTATGGAAGATGTTTGTGAATTGCAGCCAGATTTAAACAAACTAAGTATTTGGGCGTCCACTTGGCAAATTAAGTTTAATGTAGATAAATGTAAAGTTATGCACCTGGGTACGTACAACCTGCATGCATCATATGTCCTAGGGGGAGCAACACTAGAGGAGTCACTTGTTGAGAAGGATCTGGGTGTACTTGTAAATCATAAACTAAATAACAGCATGCAGTGTCAATCAGCTGCTTCAAAGGCCAGCAAAATATTGTCGTGTATCAAAAGAGGCATGGACTCGCGGGACAGGGATGTAATATTACCACTTTCAAAGCATTAGTGAGGCCTGATCTAGAATATGCAGTTCAGTTCTGGCTCCAGTTCATGGAAAGGATGCCCTGGAGTTGGAAAAAATACAAAGAAGAGCAACGAAGCTAATAAGGGGAATGGAGAATCTAAGTTATGAGGAAAGATTAAAAGAACTAAACCTATTTAGCCTTGAGAAAAGACGACTAAGGGGGGACATGATTAACTTATATAAATATATGAATGGCACATACAAAAAATATGGTGAAATCCTGTTCCAGGTAAAACCCCCTCAAAAAACAAGGGGGCACTCCCTCCGTCTGGAGAAAAAAAGGTTCAACCTGCAGAGGCGACAAGCCTTCTTTACTGTGAGAACGGTGAATTTATGGAATAGTCACCGCAGGAGCTGGTCACAGCAGGGACAGTAGATGGCTTTAAAAAAGGCTTAGATAATTTCCTAGAACAAAAAAATATTAACTCCTATGTGTAGAAATTTTTTACTTCCCCTTTCCCATCCCACTTCCCCTTTCCCATCCCACTTCCCCTTTCCCATCCCTTGGTTGAACTTGATGGACATGTGTCTTTTTTCAACCGTACAAACTATGTAACTATGAAGTTGAAACAACCTCATAGTTCATAGAATGAAGCCTCAAAGTCCATCAAACAAAGCTCATACGAAACGTCAAAGTCCATAAAACAAAAAAAGTTTTTACGTTTGATTGGGTTAGCCTTCATTTCACAGGACCCCTCGGTATCCCAACACTGGTGTCTAAGCTCCCGGTCCTAACTACCTTGACAGAGGATCGCAGCCTCCTTCTTTCAACATCCATCTGTACAGACAGATATGGATGGCTGACCTAATAGGTTAGGATATCCAAGGGGAGCTGTGGATGAAGCACCATTTGGTGGTTCTTCACAATTCTCAGGTTTGTAGAACTATATCTCTGTCTTACCAAACCCATTATCTTAAAATCAAGATATGGGTCTAGTGCCAGAGTTACCTCCACCTGTCAACCTAAAGGAACACTCCAGTTAAACACAAAAGAATCAGCCATAGTTTTATTCGCTGTATTTAATTGCATTCGCATTAGGCCTCAGATGAAATGGTGTTACCTGTCTGAACCTCCCAGTTATAGGGAATTACGTTCCTTGTCCACTGCCATTTCAAATGCCTCCTGCAAAATGCGATCAGGATATCCCCGAGTTTTAAAATGACTACGGAGATCCTTAGCCTGTCTCTTGAACGTTGAGGTTTTAGAACAGTTCCTCCTGAGGCGGAGCTATTCCTCCCTAGGTATACCCTTTTTAAGAGGGGAAATACCTCTGTCTCAGGAGGAACTCTTCTAAAACCTCAACGTTCAAGAGACCGGCTAAGGATATCCGTGGTCGCATTTTGCGTGATGGCTGTGGACAAGGAACGTAATTCACTATTGGTCTCGAAACTTAAAACAGAACAAAAAAACAGACAGTTTAGGGCAATTGGGGTCTTTGATGAGGCTCATGGAGAAATTAGAAATATCCTGGAAAGGCATTGGAGGATTATGTTGCATGACGATGTCAAAAATATTTTAATATCTTTATATGTGTGAACCTAAATTGCTCAACATGGACGGACAGTTGCAGCTGTAAAACAGTCTACAGAGGGGGATGGCTATTATATTCTAAGCCTTCTGGTGTATGGCTTTTCATTCAGCTGTTACAAAGGCTGACGTGACAAGACTTGATGACATTGTATTTCTTTTGACTTAAGATACATGCTAAGATGAGCTTGGGATTCTGTATGTTACCATATGTAGAATGTATATGTATGCAATTGTAAGGGTAACACCTACTCTCATTTTCTTATAAATAAAGATGGATCCGCCCACTGGAGGCAGAGACCGTTTTTGAACACCAACCTCGTGTGTCATTGTCTCTCCAGCCGGCCACTCTCAAAACCTCCAAAGAGAGAATACCAACTAATTTGGAACTCCTAGACAAATGCAGATAAAGTCCTAAATCTATTTATAAGGGACTAAGTCAATTCTGCAGCGACATTTCTTGAGGGCTCTTGTCCGGGATCCCAACACAGATCGAAGGAGACAATCGAAGGTGGACGACAGCTAAGATAACAGCGGATAACTACACACAATACTGGTGAGTAAGAAATATTATTCTTACTGTGCACTTCTCTCTTGTTTTAGCTGCCTTTCAAGTATTGTCTCTTTTGACTAATTGGGAACCATGAACACCATTTGTCTAGGAGTTGTTGTATGTGTTACAGGAATAGGTGTGTGAGTAGAAACTAATCTGTGAGTGTGTCTGTGAGAGGCTTAGATAAGGGAGTGTTTGTTTTCTGATCCCAGGCATACAGAATCTTAACCAAATACCGAGATAACACTAAACAGTCTGTCCGAAGTGTTGCCCCTGGGTTTAGTCTGTATTAGGATCAGATTGCAAATTGATACTTGCAGAAGTGACGGGTAACCATACCCGCCTAAGTGATTGTTAGGATTTCCACGCATCCAGACTGTGACCCATAGGAGGCGCACCTGGCCGGAAGTAAGAGTGTGATTGTGGGCTAATCCTCGGATGCTCAACCTGAATGAGTTTCTGATTATTAAGCAACACCACTGTAACTAGAAAGTTTATAGACTATCCAAAGGCCCCTAAGACAGTTAGACAGTTATAAATTATACCCATCCCTTTAAATACAACATAAAGTAGGTTAACGTACACTACACCGAGGGACTTGCAATAACTGTGATCTTGTTGACAATAGTTGTTATTTGGCTGCTGTTTAGGAGACAGGATCAGCTACGTGGTTGCCTTACTGACAGACTCAACATAGGATTTAGCAGAGTGCATAGGGGAAATCCCCAATGACAGACTAAAAATAGGCCCAGGATTTAGAAGAGTGCAAAGAGAACCCCTACTGACAGACTAAACATAGGAGTTAGAAGAGTGTATTGACAGACTAAAAATAAGTAAGCCGTGAATCTAGCAGAGTGCATGGGGACTTCTGACTCAAAGCGTGCCATCAGGAGGGCGTGGTAGTTTCGCCCCTCCTCTTGTTATGCCACCTCCATCTCTCATGCCATATACCTCGAACCCTACCCCTTCATCTCCCTCCCTCTACCCCCAGTTGCCCAAATCGCTTCCCACTGATGAGGGAAATAGTGGGATGGCACATTACGGACCTCCTTATACCATTGCACAAGGAGGTCCGCCTAATACATATGGCCCAGGTATATGTAGGCATGCCCACTAATGTAAATAATAGCCAAGAATGTATAACCTGCGCTTTGACAGCAGTTGTGCGGGCAGTTCTGAAATTCCCTACAGGAAATAGTGCATGCAATACAATGGTATCAATGTTATCACCACCCCAGATTTCAGGCCCATATTCTGCTGTAATCACCCAGACCACACAAGGTTCTTCTGGAGGAACTGCATGGGCAACATGCTATAAATCATGGTCACATTCAGAACAAATAACCTTGGCCTCCTCCTTACCCGACCCTACAAAGACCCAGGAGGATTTTACAGAAAATTCAACATGTTAGGAGAAACTTGTCACGTAGGGTTCGTGGACCCACTGGGCCGTACCGCCTTGGCGGTATGGCAGCTGGCCAACAGGGCGCAGGTCAGAGTATATATTTCATATAGGGTACCTGTGGCAGCTCGGACAGTAGCAAGGCAGGCTTGGCAGGAACTAGGCAGCAGGTAGACGTCAGGCGTGAAGCAAGACAGGCGTGGTATACAGCACAGCTGCAACTCAGGACGGCACTAGAACAGGATACAGGAACTGGGAACACTGGGAGCAGGAAACACTAAGGGGCCATTTGCAAGACAGTCTTGGAATACGACAACATTGCTCAGGCGTGGGAGGATGGGGCTGGGACGGTGCTTTGGGAGCAATTAGCTCAATCTCCAACATGTGTGAATTCTGGCTTCTTAAGTCTGGACTGAGCTCGTGAGCGCACCCTGGTGGTCACTGTGGAGCAGGACGGTCATATGTGCAGACATCTCTTGAGAGGAGGGAGTCAACTGGATGGAAGGGGTTTGTGGTCAGCGACCATGGACGTTACTGTATCCCCTCTCTTACGCCCCCTCCTCTTGGGACCAGAACGAGAGAGAAACCTCTTAATGAGGGGAGCGTTGAGATTCTCCTCTGGTACCCAGGACCTCTCTTCCGGGCCATACCCCCTCCAATCCACCAAATAAAAAGTCTTTCCTCTCACTCACTTGGTGTCCAAGATCTCTTTAACCTCAATTGTGTCTGAAGGGCCGCTGGAGGCAACCGCAGGGCTTGGAGTCTTGGTAAAGCGGTTCAGAACCACTGGTTTCAGGAGAGAAACATTGAAGGAGTTGGAGATCTTGAGGGTAGGAGGCAGCCAAAGCTTGTAGGCGACAGGGTTGATCTGCTGCAGGATCTCGAAGGGACCGAGGAACCTGGGAGCAAATTTGTACGACGGCACCCTCAGTCGAATATTCCTGGAAGACAGCCAGACCTTCGTGCCAGGAAGAAACTGAGAAGGTTCTCTTCTCCTTGTGTCCGCCTTCCGCTTCATGCGGTCGACCGCCAGCAGGATGGAGGATCGAGTCTGCTGCCAGATCTGCAGAAATTCCCCAAAAGCCGTGTCAGCAGCTGGCACCTCGGACATAACTGGAACTGGAAGAGGAATTCGTGGGTGCTGGCCATAGACAATAAGGAACGGTGTCTTCTGTGTGGACTCGCTGGTATGATTGTTGTAAGGGAACTCAGCCCACGGAAGCAACTGCACCCAGTCATCATGCTGCTTGGAGATGAAGTGGCGTAGGTAGTTCATCAAGATCTGATTGATCCTCTCGACCTGACCATTGGACTGAGGATGGTAGGCCGAGGAAAAGTCCAACTTTATACATAGGAGTCCGCAAACGGCTCTCCAGAACTTCGGGGTGAACTGAACCCCCCGATCAAACACAATATGCTGTTGTAAGCCGTGCAGGCGGAAGATGTGTTGGATGAACAGCTTGGCCAGCAGAGGAGCAGAAGGAAGACCGGTCAGAGGAACGAAGTGGGCCATCTTTGAAAATCGATCCACCACCACTCAGACAGTACTGCATCCAGTAGAGAGAGGCAGGTACATAATAAAGTCCATAGCTATATACTGCCAGGGAGCATTGGGCACAGGCAATGGCTGGAGCAGACCAGCAGGTCTGGATTAAGCGACCTTGTTGGCTGCACATACTGAACATGAAGAAGTCCAAAATGTCAGTGGGCAGCGTGGGCCACCAGAAATGATGAGTAATCAGATCCCGAGTCTTACGGGTCCCCGCGTGACTCGCGTGACCTGCCAGTCTAGAGGAGGATTCTTCCACGGTCAGCCAGGCGCACAAAAGTCCTCTCTGGAGGAATGTCCCCAACTTACAAGGGTGACAGATACAATGCAAGACAGATCAATGATGTTCTGTGGAATCTCCAAGGTGTCTTCTGTCTTCAAAGACCTGGACAAGGCATCGGCTCTCACATTCTTGTCGGCCGGGCGATAATGAAGCTCAAACTGGAACCTGGTAAAGAACAGTGACCACCTGGCCTGACGAGGGTTCAGCCGTTGGGCCGTCTGAAGATAAGTGAGGTTCTTATGGCCCGTAAAAATCAGTATGGGATGAGCTGCACCCTCTAGTAGAGGTCTCCACTCCTCCAGAGCCAATTTGATGGCCAGTAACTCCCGATTCCCAATCGAGTAGTTGCGTTCTGCAGAAGAGAAGAACTTAGAAAAATATCCACATACCATTGACTTGCCCTTGGAGCCTCTCTGGAACAGGAGTGCACCAGCATCAACAGAGGATGCGTCCACCTCCAACGAGAACTGTAGAGAGACATCTGGATGATGGAGGATAGAGGCTGACGTGAAGGCACTCTTCAGGCTATTGTATGTGGACTCTGCCTCAGGAGTCCACGCGTTAGTGTTCATGCCCTTCTAAGTGAGGTTAGAGATAGGAGAAGTTGTTGAGCAGAAATTTGGAATAAACTGTCTGTACAAATTGGCGAATCCCAGAAAGTGCTGTATGGCCCTCAAGCCTTGAGGGCGTGGCCATTCCAGGCCACACTTTACCTTTTCAGGATCCATCTCGCGACCTCTATTTGAGACGATATAGCCCAGGAAGGGTAGAGCATCTTTTTTAAACACGCTCTTTTCCAACTTAGCGTACAGACCATTCTCCCTTAACCGCAGAAAAACTTGACGGACATGTCTCTGATGCGTCATAGGATCTGGAGAAAAAAATCAAGATATCATCAAGGTAGACTACTACACAAACATAGAGGAGTTCACTGAAAATGTCATTAACAAACTCCTGGAAGACCGTGGGAGCATTACACAGGCCGAAGGGCATTACTAGATATTCATAGTGTCCATCACGGGTGTTAAATGCAGTCTTCCTGTAATGACAGGGTAAGGAAACAGACAAGTGAGCCCTAATCTACCCGCCACTCAGTCCCTGCCTACTTGCAAAGACCCGCCCTAGGCGACGGGGTACAACTGGGCGACGGTCCCTACGCTCAATAAGTGCCCAACAGACATGGGTACACAGAAGCAAGGGAAAAGGGGCAGTTGCCCACGGCAACACCGAGAGCAACAAGAGTGGTGAACGGGCCGAGTCAAACCAGGAGTGTACGAGGTACCAAACGCAGAGCAGGAGAGTAGTGAACAAGCCGAGTCAAACCAGGAGTGTACGAGGTACCAAACGCAGAGCAGGAGAGTAGTCAGTAAGCCAGGGTCGATATGAAGCAGGGTCAAATGGTTAAAGAAGCTGCAGCAGGGCCAGGAAACCAAACAAGAATCACAAGCAAGGAGGATGTAAAGAATCTGCCAGGCACAGCTTCGGGGTTAACGCCCATAGATAATCAGTTGGCACCTGCTTCTATGTCTGTGAGACTGACTCCATCTTCCACCACTCAGGGTGGCAGGCTTAGGAGTGGGAGAACCTATCACAGCCTGGCCAGACGGAGCTAGCTCCCGCCCTCTGTCTATTTATACCTGCCTTTCCTGTTCCTCCTTTGCTTGTGATTCTTCTCGTTTGGTTTCCTGGCCCAGCTGCAGCTTCTTGTACCATTGTCCTTGCTTCATATTGACCCCGGCTTGCTGACTACTCTCCTGCTCTGCGTTTGGCACCTCGTACTCTCCTGGTTTGACTCGGCTTGTTCACTTCTCTTGTTGCTCACGGTGTTGCCGTGGGCAACTGCCCCTTTCTCCCCCTACCTCTGTGTACCCTTGTCTGTTTGTCTGTCGTGCACTTATTGAGCGTAGGGACCGTCGCCCAGTTGTACCCCGTCGCCTAGGGCGAGTCGTTGCAAGTAGGCAGGGACTGAGTGGTGGGTAGATTAGGGCTCACTTGTCTGTCTCCCCACCCCCGTCATTACATAATCACAAGCCCATACCTAGTCTACCCTGGTCCCTGACACCACTATGGACCCCCTTGAGACCCTGGCTCAGCAAATGCAGGGTCTCTCCCTACAGGTCAAGGCCCTGGCTCAGAGGGTCAACCAGCCTGATGCTACCATGGTAGTCCCCCTCACCTCACCTCTTGAACCCCACCTCAAGTTGCCCGACCGGTTCTCAGGGGACCGGAAGACTTTTCTCTCCTTTCGGGAGATTTGTAGGCTCTATTTTCGTTTAAAGCCCCACTCCTCAGGTTCTGAGAGCCAGCGGGTGGGTATAATTATGTCCCGTCTCCAGGAAGGGCCCCAAGAATGGGCCTTCTCCTTGGCTCCTGGCGCCCCTGAACTTTCCTCCATTGATCTTTTCTTTTCTGCTCTCGGACTCATCTATGACGAGACTGACAAGACTGCTTTTGCCGATAGTTAGCTGGTGACCTTACGTCAGGGTAAGAGACCTGTTGAGTATTGCTCTGACTTTAGGAAGTGGTGCGTAGCTTCTCGTTGGAATGACCCTGCCTTAAGGTGCCAGTTTAGGTTGGGTCTGTCGAACGCCCTGAAAGATCTGCTAGTTAGTTATCCCTCTTCTGACTCCCTAGACCAGGTTATGGCTTTAGCGGTACGACTTGACCGACGTCTCAGGGAACGACGACTTGAACGTCTTGATGTTTTCTCCTCTGACTCCCCCATGATGCCTCCTGAGGTTCCGTTGCTTCGTTCCTCCCCGGAAGACTCGGAGGTACCTATGCAACTCGGGGCCTCCGTGTCCCCCCAACAACGTAGAGATTTCCGCACGAAGAATGGTCTTTGCTTCTACTGTGGGGATGACAAGCATCAAGTGAACAACTGTCCTAAGTGTAAGAATGCAGCCGGAGAACTTCCGCGCCTAAGTGATCATCGGGGAGGTCACTTGGGCGCACAGGTATTTCCCGTAAATATGAAACGTAATAAAATCTTGCTTCCCTTTCAGGTCTCTTTTGGTGGTAGGTCTGCTACCGGCAGTGCCTTCGTGGATTCAGGGTCTTCTGCTAATATCATGTCTGTGGAATTTGCTATGTCTCTAGCTATGCCTTTGATTGATTTGCCTAAACCTGTCCCGGTAGTGGGTATCGACTCCACTCCTCTTGCTAATGGTTATTTTACACAGCATACCCCTGTTTTTGAACTCCTTGTTGGCTCCATGCATTTGGAGCAGTGCTCTGTACTGTTAATGCAGGGATTATCGTCCGATTTGGTTTTAGGCCTTCCCTGGTTGCAGTTGCATAATCCCACGTTTGAATGGAATTCTGGGGACCTTACCAAGTGGGGTAATGAATACTTAACGTCATGTTTTTCTGTTAATTCTATTTCTCCCCCTGAGGTGGTGAACACGCTACCTGAGTTTGTTCAGGACTTCGCCGATGTTTTCTCTAAGGAGGCCTCCGAAGTGTTACCTCCTCATAGAGAATATGATTGTGCAATCAATTTGGTACCAGGAGCTAAGCTCCCTAAGGGTAGGATATTTAATCTCTCTTGTCCCGAACGTGAAGCGATGAGAGAGTATATCCAGGAATGCCTGGCCAAGGGTTACATTCGCCCCTCTACTTCTCCGGTAGGTGCTGGCTTCTTCTTCGTAGGGAAGAAGGATGGTGGTCTTAGGCCATGCATTGACTACCGAAGCTTGAATAAGGTCACTGTAAGGAACCAGTATCCCCTTCCTCTGATTCTTGATCTCTTTAATCAGGTTCAGGGGGCCCAATGGTTCTCTAAGTTTGATCTACGGGGGGCGTATAACCTTATCCGCATCAAAGAGGGGGATGAGTGGAAGACTGCGTTTAACACGCCCGAAGGTCATTTCGAATACCTCGTCATGCCCTTTGGGTTGTGTAATGCTCCCGCGATCTTCCAGAATTTCATAAATGAGATTTTAAGAGACTACCTGGGGTTATTTCTTGTAGTGTACCTTGATGACATACTTGTGTTTTCCAAGGACTGGTCCTCCCGCATTGAGCATGTCATGAAGGTGCTCCAGGTCCTTCGAGAAAACAAACTGTTTGTGAAGACCGAAAAATGTGTGTTTGGGGTGCAGGAGATACAATTTTTGGGCCAAATCCTCACTCCTCATGAATTCCGCATGGACCCCGCCAAGGTCCAGGCTGTAGCGGAATGGGTCCAACCTGCCTCCCTGAAGGCATTACAGTGCTTCCTGGGGTTCGCTAATTATTACAGGAGGTTTATTGCTAACTTCTCAGTCATCGCTAAGCCTCTTACGGATCTCACTCGCAAAGGTGCTGATCTCCTCCACTGGCCTCCTGAGGCTGTCCAGGCTTTTGAGGTCCTTAAGAAGTGCTTTATCTCGGCCCCGGTGCTGGTTCAGCCCAACCAAATGGAGCCATTTATCGTGGAGGTTGACGCGTCCGAGGTGGGAGTGGGGGCTGTCTTGTCCCAGGGTACCAGGTCCCTCACCCATCTCCGTCCCTGTGCCTACTTCTCCAGGAAGTTTTCACCCACTGAGAGTAACTATGATATTGGCAACCGCGAACTCTTAGCCATTAAATGGGCATTTGAAGAGTGGCGCCACTTCCTGGAGGGGGCTAGGCACCAGGTAACGGTCCTTACCGACCACAAGAATCTGGTTTTCCTAGAATCTGCCCGGAGGCTAAACCCGAGACAAGCTCGTTGGGCGTTATTTTTTACCAGATTCAACTTTGTGGTTACCTATAGGGCTGGGTCTAAAAATGTTAAGGGTGATGCACTGTCACGTGGTTTCATGGCCAGCCCTCCTTCGGAGGAAGATCCTGCTTGTATTTTGCCTCCAGGTATAATCATTTCCGCTTTTGATTCTGATTTTGTCTCTGAAATTGTGGCTGATCAATGTTCAGCTCCCAGGAGCCTTCCTGAGAACAAGTTGTTTGTTCCCCTGCAATTCCGGCTAAGGGTACTTAGGGAAAATCATGACTCTGCACTATCTGGCCATCCAGGCATCCTGGGTACCAAGCACCTCATTGCCAGAAACTATTGGTGGCCTGGGTTGCCTAAAGACGTTAAGGCCTACGTCGCCGCTTGTGAAGTTTGTGCTAGGTCCAAGACTCCCAGGTCCCGACCAGCGGGCTTACTATGTTCTTTGTCCATTCCCCAGAGACCTTGGACCCATATCTCCATGGATTTTATCACCGATTTGCCTCCATCTCAAGGCAAGTCGGTGGTGTGGGTTGTAGTAGACCGCTTCAGTAAGATGTGCCATTTTGTGCCCCTCAAGAAACTACCCAATGCTAAGACGTTAGCTACCTTGTTTGTCAAACACATCCTGCGTCTCCATGGGGTCCCTGTCAATATTGTTTCTGATAGAGAGGTACAATTTGTTTCATTGTTTTGGAGAGCCTTCTGTAAAAAGTTGGAGATTGATCTGTCCTTCTCCTCTGCCTTCCATCCTGAAACTAATGGCCAAACTGAGAGGACTAATCAGTCTCTAGAACAATATTTAAGGTGTTTTATCTCTGACTGTCAATATGATTGGGTCTCATTCATTCCCCTCGCCGAATTTTCCCTTAATAACCGGGTCAGTAACTCGTCAGGGGTCTCCCCCTTTTTCTGTAATTTTGGGTTTAATCCACGGTTCTCTTCCGTTTTACCTGGTAGTTTCAACAATCCTGAGGTAGAGGTCGTTCATCGAGAACTGTGCACAGTCTGGGCTCAGGTTCAGAAGAACCTAGAGGCGTCCCAGAGCATACAAAAAAACTCAGGCAGATAGAAAACGTTCTGCTAACCACTTGTTTATGGTCGGGGATCTGGTGTGGCTATCGTCTAAAAATTTGCGCCTTAAGGTCCCGTCCAAGAAGTTTGCTCCCCGGTTTATAGGGCCGTACAAGGTCATTGAAGTCCTCAATCCTGTCTCCTTCCGACTGGAGTTGCCCCCATCTTTTCGAGTACACGACGTGTTCCATGCCTCCCTCCTTAAACGCTGCTCCCGTCCTTGGCTCCCTCGAGGAAACCTCCGGTCCCTGTTCTCACCCCTGAGGGGGCAGAATTCGAGGTGGCCAAGATTGTGGACAGTAGAATGGTCCAAGGCTCCCTACAGTACCTGGTCCATTGGAGAGGATACGGGCCTGAGGAGAGGACTTGGGTACCCGCTCGGGATGTCCATGCTGGGATATTGGTCAGGAGGTTTCACCTTCGTTTCCCCAGTAAACCAGGTCCACTTAGAAAGGGTCCGATGGCCCCTCATAAAAGGGGGGGGGGTACTGTAAAGGATCTGCCAGGCACAGCTTCGGGGTTAACGCCCATAGATAATCAGTCTGCACCTGCTTCTATGTCTGTGAGACTGACTCCATCTTCCACCACTCAGGGTGGCAGGCTTAGGAGTGGGAGAACCTATCACAGCCTGGCCAGATGGAGCTAGCTCCCGCCCTCTGTCTATTTATACCTGCCTTTCCTGTTCCTCCTTTGCTTGTGATTCTTCTCGTTTGGTTTCCTGGCCCTGCTGCAGCTTCTTGTACCATTGTCCTTGCTTCATATTGACCCTGGCCTGCTGACTACTCTCCTGCTCTGCGTTTGGCACCTCGTACTCTCCTGGTTTGACTCGGCTTGTTCACTTCTCTTGTTGCTCACGGTGTTGCCGTGGGCAACTGCCCCTTTCTCCCCTAGCTCTGTGTACCCTTGTCTGTTTGTCTGTCGTGCACTTATTGAGCGTAGGGACAGTCACCCAGTTGTACCCCGTCGCCTAGGGCGGGTCGTTGCAAGTAGGCAGGGACTGAGTGGTGGGTAGATTAGGGCTCACTTGTCTGTCTCCCCACACCCATCATTACAGAGGAACAGGAAAGGCAGGTATAAATAGACAGAGGGCGGGAGCTAGCTCCGTCTGGCCAGGCTGTGATAGGCTCTCCCACTCCTAAGCCTGCCATCCTGAGTGGTGGAAGATGGAGTCAGTCTCACAGACATAGAAGCAGGTGCAGGCTGATTACCTATGGGCGTGGATACAGATGCTGTGCCTGGCAGATCCTTAACGCTTCCATTCATCACCATGGTTAATCCAGACTAGGTTGTAAGCCCCACGAGGTCTAGTTTTGAAAAAATCTTGGCACCACCTATAACATACAGTTCTGAGATCAGTGGCAACGGATATTTCTTTTTCACCGTAATCTGGTTGAGACCTCTGTAGTCAATACAAGGAGGAAGAGAACCATCCTTCTTTTTGACGAAGAAGAACCCGGCTCCTGCCGGAGAGGAAGACTTCTTTATGAAGCCCCTCTCCAAGTTATTTTTCACATAGGCGGACATGGACAGAGTCTCTGGCAAGGAGAGAGGATATACCCTACCAGGGGGAAGGGATGCACCAGGAACAAGCTCAATGGGGAAGTCATACGCTCGGTCTGGAGGCAATGTCTCCACCTCCCTCTTTCTGAAGACGTCTGAAAATGCAGCATAATGACCCCGCAATCCTGCCAATGACTGAGGCAGCGAAGGCAGAGCCGAATGAATCTGCACCAGGCATCGGCTATGACACTCAGGGCCCCACTGGAGAACCTCTCCAGAATTCCAGTCCAGGACTGGGGCATGTAGTCGGAGCCAAGGCAGGCCCAGCAACACAGGGTTAACGGCTTTGGATAGGACATAGAACGACAGGAGTTCGGAGTGAAGAGCTCCCACTTGGAGCCTCAGCGGCTTGGTCACAGCTTTAACTGGGTCTGGCAGAGGTAGTCCATTCACTGATGCAACCGTCAACGGGCTCTCCTTGGCGGTGGTGGGGTAATTGAAGATCCACCAGGTCTCTATGGATTAAATTAGCAGCGGATCCAGTGTCCAGATACGCAGAGACCTGGTGCGTTCTCTCGCCGGACACTATAGTCACTGGTATGGACAATTTAGACAGAAGTGCTTTCTTACCCAAGGTTGTCTCTCCTAGCAACCCTAGGCTTTTTGGGGGCACAGGTGCACAAGATGGCCACCAAGGCCGCAATATAGACAGAGTCCCAAAGTGCGTCTATGTTGTCTCTCCTGGGTGGATAGCTTACACTGGTCCATCATCACAGACTCCTTAGGAGGATCGACATCTGAGGATAGCAGGGGTTGCTGCAAAGTAGGGACCAGACTAGGAAGGCCTCCCTCCCGACTAACCTCTTGGAGGCGTTCTCGGATCCGCAGATATCTCTTGAGAGAAGGGCGTCGACTGGATGGAAGGAGTTCGTGGTCAGCGACCACGGACGTCACAAAACTTATAAGGCTACATGGGCTGACCTGGCTAGTGTCACAATACTGGTGTATTAAGTTGGGTCCTTTTAGCTGAAGAGCTGATTTCAAACAGACTCAGTGAGCTGAGAGAAACTATACAGATGTAGCAGGTAGTCAGATTAAGCCAGGTCGGTACACAAGCAGGTAGTCAGGTGAAGCAAGGTCGGTATACAAGCAGGTAGTCAGGTGAAGCCAGGTCGGTACACAAGCAGGTAGATGTTCCAAAGAGGAGCAAGTGCAAGGCAGCAGGAGCAGAGCAAACAAATACTCAAGCAAAGGATTAATTCAGGAAGTACCTATTTATAGGCCCAAACAGGACAGGAACCAAGATGGATTCTTCCAAGATAAAACTTGCCATCTTGGAAAAGGGCAAGTTCAGTGGGCTATAGTGGCCTCCTGTGGCTGGAGGTGGTAACGGCTAATGATATTCCTAACAGTATTCCCATTATCAATGACGTCCTCTGGACGCTATCTGGCTACGTTTCTCAGGGTATCTTTGGTGGAATTCTCTCAACAACCAAGTAGCATGGATGGAATTCACGCTTTTCCAATTTAATGCATAGTTGATGTTTCTGAATGACAACAAATTGGTCCAGTATATCCCTAAAAATTTAATTAATGAAATGTTGGAACGTTGCAGGGGCATTGCACAGTCCGATAGGTATTACCAAATATTCTATAACGGTTTTCATCGGTTTGCTTGTGGATCCTCTGTGACATCTGGGAGATGGTTCTTGGAACTCAGGGCAACGCTTGGCACAGCTGGTAGAGGCGGTCGGATGGTCCAAGTGCACAAGTCCGGAAGCCGCGACCGGAAGTAGTAATCTTACTGTCCGGCCGCGACTTCCGGTCCACAGGAAAATGGCGCCGGACGGCGCCAATTTCAAATTGGACTGTGTGGGAGCGGCGCATGCGCAGTTCCCACACAGACGGCGTACACAGAAGTGGATGGGACGGGAGCCGTTCGCAGTCCCTATGGGACTGTGGCTGCCGTATTCCATGTCTGTATGTGTCGTTAATCGACACATACAGAAATGGAACAAAAAATGGCAGCCCCCATAGGGAAGAAAAAGTGTAAAAATAAGAAAAAGTAAAACACAAACACACAAATAAATATAAACGTTTTTAATAAAGCACTAACATCTTTAACATATGAAAAAAAAATTTGTGATGACACTGTTCCTTTAAGGAACCGTCTTTTTTTCTTCACAAAGAAGATAGTTGCCCCTGCTGGATATGTAGAAGCTCAAATAAAACCCTTTGTTGAGTTTTCTTCTAAGTACTCCTTAACCCTTTAAGGACCCAGCCACTTTTGGACCATATGACACAGCTTCATTTTTTAAATCTGACATGTGTCACTTTATGTGGTAATAACTCCAGGATTCTTTTAACTATCCGAGCGATTCTGAGATTGTTTTCTCGTGACATATTGTACTTTATGTTAGTGAAAAAATTTGGTCGATAAATTAAATATTTATTTGTGAAAAACACCAAACTTTTGAGAAAATTTTCAAAAATTACCATTTTTCTAAATTCAAATACCACACAAAATAGTCACTAGTTAACATTTCCCATATGTCTACTTTATGTTTGCATCATTTTTTGAACATCCTTTTATTTTTCTACGACGTTACAAGGCTTATAAGTTTAGCAGCAATTTCTCATATTTTCAAGAAAATGTCAAAAGGTTATTTTGTCAAGGACCAGTTCTGTTCTGAAGTGGCTTTGAGGGCCTTATGTATTAGGAACCCCCACAAATCACCCCATTTTAAAAACGGCACCCCTTAAAGTATTCAAAACAGCATTTAAAACGTTTCTTAACCCTTTATGCGTGTCACAGGAATTAAAGCAAAGTGGAAGGGAAATTTGCAAATTTCATTTTTTTTGCAGAAATTCCATTTTAATCAAATTTTTCCTGTAATACTGAAGGTTTTTACAAGAGAAACACAACTGAATATCTATTGCCCTGATTCTGAAGTTTTTAGAAATATCCCACATGTGGCCCTAGTGCGCTATGGGCTTGAAACAAAAGCCCCAGAAGCAAAGGAGCACCTAGAGGATTTTTCGGCCTTCCTTTTCTTAAATTATATTTCAGGCACCATGTCAGGTTAGAAGAGGTCTTGTGGTGCAAAAACAAAGGAAACTCCCAAAAAGTGACCCCATTTGGGAAACTACACTCCTAGAGGAATTCATGTAGGGGTGTAGTGATTATTTTGACCACACAGGTATTTCATAGATTTCATTAGAATTGTGCATAAAAAATTTACAATTACATTTTTTTCCAATAAGACGTAGCATTAGTTAAAAATTTTTCATTTTCTCAACAAATAAAGGAGAAAAAGCACCATAACATTTGTAAAGCATTCTCTCCAGAGTAGGGAAATACCCCATATGTGATAATAAACCACTGTACGAATACACATCAGGGCTCAGAAGGGAAGGAGCGCCATTTGGCTTTTGGAGTACAGATTTTGCTGGATTAATTTCTCTGCACCATGTCTCATTTGTAAAGTTCCTAAGTTACCAGTACAGTGGTAACCGCCCAAAAGTGACTCCATTTGGGAAACTACACACCTAGAGGAATTCAACTAGGGGTGTAGTGAGCATTTTGCCCCCCCCAGGTGTTTCATAGATTTCATTAGAATTGTGCAGTAAAAATTACATTTTTTTCCACTAAGATGTAGCTTTACCTCAACATTTTTCATTTTCTCATCAAATAAAGGAGAAAAAGCGCCATAACATTTGTAAAACAACTTCTCCAGAGTACGGAAATACTCCATATGTGGTAATAAACCACTGTATGAATACACATCAGGGCTCAGAAGGGAAGGCACGCCATTTAGCTTTTGGAGTACAGATTTTGCTGGATTAATTTCTCTGCACCATGTCTCATTTGTAAAGCTCCTAAGGTACCAGTACAGTGGTAACCCCCCAAAAGTGACTCCATTTGGGAAACTACACCCCTAGAGGAATTCAACTAGGGGTGTAGTGAGCATTTTGACCCCCCCAGGTGTTTCATAGATTTCATTAGAATTGTGCAGTAAAAATAAAAAAATTTCCAATAAGACGTAGCGTTAGTTCAAAATTTTCATTTTCTCAACAAATAAAGGAGAAAAAGCACTGTAACATTTGCAAAGCATTCTCTCCAGAGTAGGGAAATACCCCATATGTGGTAATAAACCACTGTATGAACACACATCAGGGCTCAGAAGGGAAGGAGCGCCATTTGGCAAGCAGATTTTGCTGGATTGGTTTTTCTGCACCATGTCGCTTTTGCAAATCCATTGGGTACCAGTACAGTGGAAACTACCCAAAAGCGACTCCATTTGGCAAACTACACCCATTGAGGAATTCATCTAGGGGGTTAGTGAGCATTTTGACCCCACAGGTGCCTCATAGATTTTATTACAAATGGGCAGTGAAAATGAAAAATTACATTATTTTTCAGTAACACGTAGCATTAGTTCAAAATTTTTCATTTTCTCAACAAATAAAAGAGAAAAAGCACCCCAACATTTGTAAAGCAACTTCTCCGGAGTACGTAAATACCCCACATTTGGTCATAAACTGCTATTTGGACACACAGCAAGGCTCTAAAGGGAAGGAGCGCCATTTAGTATTTGGAGTGGAGATTTTACAAGACTCGTTTTTTTACACCATGTTGCATTGAGCTATAGTACCAGTACAGTGGTACCCCCCGAAAAATTACCCCATTTTGGAAACTAGATCCCTCAAAGAATTTATCTAGGGGTGTAGTGAGCATTTTGACCGCACAAGTGTTTTGCAAAAATGAGTAAACAATAGATGTTGCAGATTGAAAATTGCTGTTTTCCACAGATATGCCATTTCAGTGCCCAATGTGTTGTGCCCAGCTTGTACCACCGTAGACACACATCCCATAAATTGTTAAGCGGGTTCTCCAGAATACAGTAATACCCCATATGTGGCCATAAATTGCAGTTTGGGCACAGTGCCAGGCTCAGTTGGACCACCATTTGGCTTTTGAAGCGCAGATATTGCTTGGTGTTTTACTGGTATTTCAGCTTATAATGTGGGGGCATATGTAAGCTGGGCGGAGTACATCAGGGGGTATATGTAAGCTGGGCAGAGTACATTAGGGCATATGTAAGCTGGGCGGAGTACATCAGGGGGTATATATAAGCTGGGCGGAGTATATCAGGGCATATGTAAGCTGGGCGGAGTACATCAGGGGGTATATGTAAGCTGGGCGGAGTACATCAGGGCATATGTAAGCTGGGCGGAGTACATCAGGGCATATGTAAGCTGGGCGGAGTGCATCAGGGCATAATAGGATGATGTAATAATGGGGTGAATGAATAATCCATGGATTGGTGTGGTACGCTTTGAACCAATCCTTTATGCACAGGCCGGGTTTTTGGGTATTATACAAAATATCTGCGCTCCAGTATTGCCTAATCTTTGACTTGTTCACTAGCCCCATAAGCAGCACAAGGCCCTAAAGTTTCCTCATCTCCGCTGTGTCTACGGGGTCCACCTGTGGGGTCCAGCAAATGACGATGTGAGGTATTTAGTGAAATTCTAATGGACCTAAAAAATTAGTCTGGGCCGTCATTTAGAATCATTTTGCATCATTGCGTTTTGAGAGTCATAACGTGTTATTTTTCCGTTGACGGAGCTGTGTGAGGGCGCGTTTTTTATGGAACGAGCTGTAATTTTTATTGGTTCCATTTTGGGGTACATGCGATTTTTTTATCACTATTTATTCCATTTTTTGGGATATGAGGAAACCAAAAAACAGCCATTCTAGCACGGTTTTTTTTTTGTTTTGTTTTTTTTTACAGTGTTCACCGTGCATTATAAACAACATGTTATCTTTATTCTGCGGGGCGATACGATTACAGCGACACCAAACTTATATTGTTTTTTTACGTTTCACTACGTTCCCACAATAAAAATACTATTTTCGAAAAAAACATCATGTTTTAGTGTCGCCATTTTTTGACAGCCATAACTTTTTTATTTTTTAGTTGATATCGCTGCGGGGCGGCTTGTTTTATGCGTGACGAACTGTAGTTTACATTGGTACCATTTTGCGTTACTTGCAACTTTTTGTTCAGTTTTTGTTACATTTTTCTTGAGACAAGATGACCAAAAAATAAAATGCTGTCATTGTTTTTTATTAAAATTTTTTACAGTGTTCACCGTGCAGTAAAAATAATGTGATATTTTTATAGATCAGGCCGTTCCGAACGCGGCGATACCTATTATGTATAGTTTTTTTTCATGTTTTCATTTTTTTTCTATTAATAAAGGAGTTGATCAGGGAAACAGGGCAAGTGTTGTTTTTATTATTTATTTATTTTTGTTTCCAATTTTTTTTTACATTTGTAACTTTTTCTTTTCCACTGACCTGGGGACTTGAAGATCTGGTCTGCTGATCCCCGGTACGATACACTGCACTACTTATGTAGTGCAGTGTATTGTAACTGTCATTCTTCATTTGACAGTTAGCGTATTAGGTCCTGCCTCGGGCAGGACCTAATAGGCTACCGTACCTGGGCAACCAGGAAGCCTAGCAACGGCTTCCTGGTTGCCATAGCAACAATCGCCACCCGTGATCCATCGCGGGGGGCCCGGGGGGAACCACTTCAATGCGGCGGATGTCATTGACAGCCACATTGAAGGGGTTAAATGGCTGCGATCGGCGGTAACAGCCATCACAGCCATTGCAGCGGCATGTCAGCTGTGTATAACAGCTGACAGCCGCTGAAGATAAAGTGCACAAAGCTCCTGTGCTCGCTTTATCTCCAGGGCGTGACTGTACGCCCGTGTGCGGGAAAGCACTTTCTATTTGGACGTACAGTCACGCCCGTGTGCGGGAAGGGGTTAAGAACCTTTAATTCAGGTTCGGCTAATGGGTATGTATGTCCAAAGGGTATGGCTGCTCCAGGTAATAAATCCACCGGGCAAACATATGGCCGGTGAGGTGGTAATTGTTCAGCATTTTTCTTATCACAGACGTCAGAGAATTCTTTATATTGAGGAGGTAATTGTTCTGGCACTTTAGAACAGAGGCTATTGGTAGTAGTAATTTTCATGAAAGAGGATACAGAATCGGCCAGCGCAGCAGCAATCTCCCGGGGAAAAGAAATGGTCTTTGATTCCCAGTTAATAGATGGGTGTTGTGTCGTCAACCAAGGAATTCGCCAAAATAACCGGAAACTGAGGGGATGAGATAAGCAAGAAGTTAAGATCCTCGCAGTGATTTGGTTCAATTACTATGTTCAAATCCTCAATTTCATGAGTAACCGGACCTGAGCTCAAAGGTGAACCATCTACGGTTTCCATCAGTACTGGTGTTGGCTCTTCTCTGAATTAAATTATTCTGAGCAAACGTAATGTCCATAAAATTGCCATTCGCCCCAGAATCCACCATTGCGGAAGTGGAAATCCAACGAGACCCAACTTGGAATCGAATTGGAACGGAGATGTGCGAACAATTGTTTTCTTTGTTCTCAATTGCTGCTAATGGGGATAGACCAGGGATCACTGCGTACACATGCTGAGGCGTACTGGACATTATAGTCTCCTGGTCATAAAGGTCAGTCTCTACCAATGTAACTACTGTTTTTTTAGGTCTTTTGAGACAGTTTGACATATAATGTCCAGGTTTGCCACAATACAGACAGGCGTTCCCCTGGCGCCGTTGCTCTCTTCTTTCATCAAGACTCTGTGAACTGCGTCTACTTGCATAGATTCAGTCTCCAGTTCATTAGTTAATTTTATCTCAGAGTTCCCTGAATAATTTGAGATCATAGGTTCACGATAACTGGGATAACTCCAAGTGGAAGCCTTCCTTTCTCATCTTCTCTCAATCAGTCGAGCATCAATACGAAGACAAAGGTTGATAAAAGGTTCAAGTTCTGTGGGAGTCTCGACTCGGGCCAATTCATCTTTGATTGTGTCAGAAAGTCCCTTACGATAGACAGATAGTTGTTCTTCAGAATTCCATGTGGTTTCAAGAACCCATCTTCGAAAATCTCTAGTATCTACAGTATATTCTGCTACTGAGCGTCTCCCCTGATGTAGCCTCAATAATGTATTTTCGGCAGTATCTCCCCGATTTCGATCATCAAAAGTTTCTCTCATTGCTGTGAGGAAGTCATCAAGTTTTTCCAGTATTGGACTACTAGATTCAATATAAGGAGAGGCCCATGCCAAAGCTGCATCTTTGAGAAGCAAAAGGATACACCGTACCTTTAATTTTTTCATATCTGAAATGACACTCCTATAATTCAAAATGCATCCGACACTGACTAATGAATCCACTAAACTTTTGGGGATCTCCTCCGAAACGGTCTGGGGGAAGAAGGAGAGTACCCGGTGAAGCTGCAGATTGTGGAACTGATCGATTCTTCAAATCGGAAATGCGCCTTTCTTGCTGGGATAATTTAGTTATAAATTCCTCAAAACCATTATGTGCATCACGGATCTTTTGCAAACAGACTTGAACCTCCTGAGTCACATGTATCTAAAGTGCAGAAAAATTATCTTCAGGGATATTAATTCACTCTGGCATTCAGTTAACATAGTGCTTAAACCTGCTACACGTCGCTTAACAGGTATGTCTTCGGCAGGATCCATTTTTTAGGCTTGAGTATACTGTCACGATACTGGTGTATTAAGCTGGGTCCTTTTAGATGAAGAACTGATTTCAAACAGACTCAGTGAGCTGAGAGAAACTATACAGATGTAGCAGGTAGTCAGATGAAGCCGGGTCGGTATACAAGCAGGTAGTCAGATGAAGCCGGGTCGGAATACAAGCGGGTAGTCAGATGAAGCCGGGTCGGTATACAAGCGGGTAGATTGTTCAAGACAGGAGCAAGTGCAAGGCAGCAAGAGCAGGGCAAACAAATACTCAAGCAAAGGCTTAATTCAGGAAGTAGAAAAGAAAAAACAAAAAAACCCTCTAGGATATATCAGCACTCACATGGGTATATAGTAAAAATAAATAATTTTATTAATTAAGTAGTTAAAAAAGGGGAAAAAGTCATATCACAGACCAATTCCCATGAGGAAATACCAAAAAGTTAGATTAAGAAGACACAATAAAAAAGCTACCTGGCCAGGAAAAATATTCTGTAAAGCACAAGAGAACATTGATATTACAAATAATAACAATTCATGCAAATGTGACCAGTATATGTAATCACCCAAAAATACATGGAAACAAGGTCACATAATTTATATAAACATATCCAATGACAACATATATGCAGTGCACAATTGAAGAGTAAATATCACCCTTTTAGAACAAGGAGGACGTAAGCACACTAAGCCTGTCTGACATATGGAGGCTTAAAGGGAATGTGTTGCCAGAAAAACATGGTTTTTTTTTTTAAATTAAACATTTAGTGTGTGGGTGATTAAACATTGTTCACATTTTTTTTATTTTTTTCACGAGTCAGGAAATATTATAAATGAATTCTAAATTTATAATACTACCCATTTTTGGTCACTAGATGGAGCTATTCCCAAAATTGCAGCAGTGCAACATAGGGTTAAAAGCCCTCGCTCTAGTGAGCTCTCAGCATCCCCCCCTCCTTTATCCTGGCTAGTGCCGGGATAAACGAGGGGTTTGAACGGTGTAACCTCCTACACTGTGTGTCGCCATTTTTTGAGCTAACACACAGTGTAGTAGGTTTACATACAGTAGTAAACACACACAAACACGAACATACATTGAAATCTCTTACCTGCTCCTGCCGCCGCGGCTCCCTCCGGCCCGTCCGCTCCGTTTGCTGCCGCTGGTCCAAGTGCACAAATCCGGAAGCCGCGACCGGAAGTAGTAATATTACTGTCCGGCCGCGACTTCCGGTCCACAGGAAAATGGCGCCGGACGGCGCCAATTTCGAATTGGACTGTGTGGGAGCGGCGCATGCGCAGTTCCCACACAGACGCCGTACACGGAAGTCAATGGGACGGGAGCCGTTCGCAGTCCCTATGGGACTGTGGCTGCCGTATTCCATGTCTGTATGTGTCGTTAATCGACACAGACAGAAATGGAAAAAAAATGGCAGCCCCCATAGGGAAGAAAAAGTGTAAAAATAAGAAAAAGTAAAACACAAACACACAAATGAATATAAACGTTTTTAATAAAGAACTAACATCTTTAACATATAAAAAAATAATTTGTGATGACACTGTTCCTTTAATGAAGTAGAGGAGCCAGGTTATATCCAGCAAGCAGGAGTTGAAGTTAAGCGTGTAATATACTCATCTGGTTACGAGATAGTCAGTCCAGAGTTCATCTGTTTATCACTCACAAAGACTTGCTTTCTTCAATAGGGTTTCCTGAACCATAGCAGGGTTCGCAGTTGTTTGGGAGTAAGTCTCCCTCCTCACTTCAACTTTGTAACGAAGTGGATCAGCTCCAGAGCTCAGGAGACAGCTGGGCAAGGTTGTAGTTACCACATGCAGGCAAGGCCGTTCTCTCAGATAGGGATCACAAGTTAATACCCTTCTTGTTATGATGTCTCATTTATTTGTTTTATATAGTATCAAGGCTTTTTTCCTCAGGTTCAATGATAGAAAAAGTCAGCATGCAGAGGTAGCTTGACTCTAACAAACCAGCATGGTTTGTGATATGGCACTGCAAGCAGCCACATCAGAGGTAAACGGTGTGATGACGTCTCTCACCACCGTGCAACGGTCTGTCTAATGTGTTTCATCCCAGCTGGGACTTCATCAGAGACAATCAGACGTTCTCAAAAGTACCTACATTTATATCATAGGCATTTAAGGGGTAAGTTACCTGTGTTGAATATTTTAATCAGTGACATATTGAAAAGTATTTAGAGTTATATAAGCATTTAAAGAGACTCTGTCACCAGATTATAAGTGCCCTATCTCCTACATAATCTGATTGGCGCTGTAATGTAGATAACAACAGTGGTTTTTATTTTGAAAAACGATCATTTTTGAGCAAGTTATGAGCAATTTTAGATTAATGCTAATGAGTTTCTCAAAGGACAACTGGGCGTGTTTTTACTTTTTACCAACTGGGTGTAAAGAATTGGAGTGGATTCATAGATTAGATTCATAGATTAGATTCTTTACATCCAAGGGGGTTGAATGTTGATTTTAAAGTTGGGGTGGTTCTCAACTCAATGGGTACAGTGATTGTGTTTTCTCTCCGTTATGCCATGCATGGTCCCTGACTGTCGTCTACTATTATATATGTATCTGTGAACACATTCAATATGACGACATTGTCATTGCAATATAAAATAATTAATTTTGTTTTTATTAATATATTCAGAAATTTTCTAAATTTTTGTCATTTTTTGACAGATTCCGACATTGGGCTGGATTGTTTCCTCTGGGTTCTGGAGTCCTTATAGAACTGTTTTCATCATCTATATGCGGCCATTTACATCTGGTCAACTTGGTCCGTTTTCTTGTTTCAATAAAGGGGGCAGTATAATTTGACATTTTTTGATATCTTTCCAGGGATAGCTACTACGGCAGTAGGTTTACATTATATTTAGGGGAGTATCCACATGTGTACACACATTGTGACATTATCATATAGTTTATTTCATATTTTGAGACGTTACGCCTCCAATACTTATATATCTAGATCGATACATATTTATTGCATATATATAATAACATTACACAGTAAAAGCACTTATTTTACACAATGTGTGTTGCTGCGGATTAACTCTCCTATTCAAACATTTCCGGACTATTTATCCGGATGTATACCTATTAAATATATATAACTAACAATATATGGCCATATCTTTAATCCTATACTAAATGTTCATTGCTGATAAAATCCTGTTTGAAACATTTTCTGACCTGTTGTTCCATTCTAGTTACGTTCCTGACGGGATATTTTCTTCCAGGCTGTAAAATGGCCGCCGCGTGTTGGAATTCATACTGCGCATGCGCGAAATTAAGATAGCAAATTCTGGGCAAGATGGCCACCGTGCTATCGAGTGCGCATGCGCGGGAATAGCCACCCGCGATCTCGCGGGATTTCGCTATGCATTGCAAGTAGTAATGGTAGTCTAATTACACAGGTGTGCAATACACTCTGGACAGCTGAGACCTAGAGGAACGAGCCCTTGTTTTTCGGTTTTCTGTTATTGACAACTTTGAATGTTTTTATTATATACATCTGGGTGAGTCATTATGTCATTAACACTTTAATGTACCTAGGACTGTCTTTTTTCTGTACTAGTCCCTTATCTATCACTTTGTATATTCACATGTACACTGGCATTCATGTTTATCTTTGAATATTGCATTTTTGTTTTTGTATCATCAATTTTATATTAGATTTCGTCTTAACCCCTTAATGACCGGGCCATTTTGCACGTTAATGACCAAGGATTATTTTTTGCTTTTTCATGGTCGCATTCCAAGAGTCGTAACTTTTTTTTTATTCCGTCGACATAGCCGTATAAGGGCTTGTTTTTTGCGGGACGAGTTGTATCTTGTAATTGTACCATTTTTAGAGGCTTATAATATATTGATTAACTTTTATTAACTTTATTTTAGGAGAGAATTGAAAATAAGCAGTTATTCCAGCATTGATTTTCACGTTATAAATTTACGCCGTTTACTATGCAGCATAAATAACATGTTCACTTTATTCTATGGGTCGGCACGATTACGGGGATACCAAATATGTAAAGGTTTTATATGTTTTCTCTACGTTTGCACAATAAAAACCCTTTTAGAAAAAAATTACTTGTTTTTGCATCGCCGCGTTCCAAGAGACGTCATTTTTTTATTTTTCCGTCGATGTGGCCGTACGTGGGCTTGATTTTTGCGGGACAATGTGTCGTTTTTATTAGTACTATTTTGGGGTACATAGGACTTATAGATTAATTTTTATTTTATTTTTTATGGGGGGAATGGGAGAAAAGAGAGAATTTTGCCGTTGTTTTTTGCGTTTTTTTTGGACGCCGTTCATCCGGCGGTTTAATTAATCTGTTCATTTTATTGGTCAAGTTGTTATGATCGCGGGGATACCATATACGTGCATGTGTTATTTGTTTTGGCACTTTTACTGAATAAAACCACTTTTTGGGCAAAAAAAGTTGTTTTATTTGATTTTCACTGTAATTATTTTTTTTTTTTTTCTACAAACATTATTTAACTGTTTTACATTTTTTTTTAAAGTCCCACCAGGGGACTTCACTATGCGATCTGCTGATCGCATATATAATGCTTTGGTATACTTAGTATACCAAAGCATTATTGCCTGTCAGTGTAAAACTGACTGGCAACCTGTTAGGTCATGCCTCCGGCATCGCCTAACAGGCAGTTGCTGAAGACAGACCTGGGGGTCTTTGTTAGACCCCCGGCTGTCATGGAAACCCGACAGCGACCCGCGATTTGTTTGCGGGGGCGCCGATCGGGTGACAGAGGGAGCTCCCCCCTCTGTCAAACACATTAGATGCCGCTGTCACTATTGACAGCGGCATTTAATGGGTTAAACTGCCGGAATCGGAGCGCGCTTCGATTCCGGCAGTTGCAGCAGGAGCCAGGCTGTGTAGAACAGCCGTGCTCCTGCCGCTGATCGCGTGGGTACAGTGTCAGTACTCGCGCCATCACAGGACGGATATATCCGTCCTCCTGCGCGAACTAGCAGCTGCTGAGGACGGATATATCCGTCCTTCGGCGTTAAGGAGTTAATCACTGTTTAATTTCAATTAGGCTTTGCAAGCCTTTATATACTTATGACTTGATGTGTGTTTTTATGCTTGAAAAAAGTCCAGTTGGACTGAAACGTCGCATGGGTGAATAAATAGCTCTTGCTCTTTTTGGAAGTGCTGCCTCCGTCCATTCTTTGTCTGCTTTATATCCAGGACCGCGGACCAGGTCTTATTGAGGCATGCACCCACTTGCAGTCCAGTGCTGTGGAATCTTTTCGTTTTGCTGACCAATCAGTGACCAATCAGCGTCATACACGTCTCATTGTTCCAGCCCAGCATGATCCACAGCACAGTGTGATTGTGCAGTGAAAGAACTAAACACGCCCAGTTGCTAAAAACACAATACACGCCCAGTTGGAAATAAGAGAAAACACGCCCAGTTGTCCATTAGAAAGGCTCATTTGCATAAATATAAAATTGCTCATAACTTGGCCAAAAATTATCGTTTAAAAAAAACAAAACACGTTACTGTTATCTACATCGCAGCGCCGATCACATGCAATAGGAGATAGGGGTTTGATAATCTGGTGACAGAGCCTCTTTAAGCTAAATTGAAATATGTATATAATACACAGACATTATTAAGGAAAGTAACAATCATTATCCGAAAAGAATTGTTATATACTTTTTTGATAATCAAAATATGACCAAGATTATTATGTAACAAATAAGGCACAATATAGTCCTCATTTCTTTGCACATAAATTCAGCTAACAATACAAAGATTGTAATCCATAAAGGGAGGCATCCCTCTCCAAAAAGGAAAGTAAATAAATGAAAATAATAGAAATAAATATAATTAAAGGGAAAAAAAAATGTAAAAAAAAAAATATTTTGCCTTTCAGAAGTCTGGGAAGTTGGGTGGTAATCAATATGGATTATCTCTGATCTTTCTGCTTAGTTATCTGGTGACACAGAAATGGAGGATGTATCACTTTATAAATCGGCAGATTTGCCGTTCAGGAGTCTGGAAAAGTTGGGTGGCAAAAAAATAAATTAAAAAAATTTCCTCCAGAATTCAGAATTGACTAAAAGATCTTTTAGTGTCGGTGCTTTTTTTGGGACCATACTAGGAGATTTTCCTACTATGGACCCAATTATTTTATCCAGAGTCAGATGTGGCCAATTTTTTACCATGATATTGTCAGGGATCATTACCATGTATATTGTTTGAAAAATATTATCCTTACATATATATATATATTCAGTATATTACACAAAGAGATTGCATTCATGGAGCACAAAGAGCCTGCATAACACGCCTATGGAAGACACCGCCCCCTGGAATGCAAAGAGGAGTGTGCAGAAGAATGTACACCAAAACTTACAACAGAGGAGCCAATGGGACTCAAGCAAGTCCCACATCTCGAGGGAGGGGCATGTGTCTTCTCTGTGTGTGTTTCTTTGTTCTGAATAAAGTTCAGTTCCTCCTGGCTGACATTGAAGCTGTACCTCAGACATTTGTGTGGTGTACTTCTCTCCAGGCATGCCTTCAACTTTCAATTTACAGAGGTGGTTATTCGGTGTGAAATACGGACCTGACAATATTACGGAGTAAATCCCAGTGGGAGCCATATCATCTTTTTTTATGTCGTTCTTCCTATTTAAAGTATCCTCCCTATTTGTTCACAAGACCTTATTATAGCAGTGTTTAATAGATTTTTTTTGAATACCCCCTCTTTTCAATCCGTTCAGATAAATCCACTGCCTCTTTTTTGAAAACTTCAAAGTTGGTACAGTTTCTACAAATTCGAAGAAACTGTCCAACTGGGATTCCCCTTATTTGCGAGGCGTGATGATGGCTACTGGCATGTAACAAAGTATTTCCTGCCGTGGGTTTCCTATAGGTGGAGGTAATCAACTTGTTATTTTGCTTATGAATGTTTAAATCCAAAAAACTAATTTGGTTATCACTATATGTAAAAGTTAGATGTATATTTAAATTATTACAATTTAACTCAGTAATAAAACTTTCCAAGGTGTCAAGTGTCCCCCACCAACAGAGGAATATGTCATCCATGTATCTTAACCAGCTAGCTGCAAATCTCTTGAAGGATGGATGTCCGTAGACTATAAATTCCTCCCACCAGCCCAGGTATAGGCAGGCATAGGAGGGCGTAAAAGAAGCCCCCATTGCCGTTCCCCGTGTCTGGCAGTAGTATTTCCCATCGAAGCGGTTTTTGGCCAGGAGGCTGGTCTGAACTGGTCCAATCAGTTTGTAATTTACCCTATGGTATTTGGTATATATACATGTGGTTTTTAACCCTGCGACATGCCTGATGAAGACGCCGGTCCGGCGCCGAAACGCGTAGCATCCTTCTAATAAACCGTACCTTTATAAGCAGCGCCGTTTATCCCGTTTTTTCTCTTACTTCAATATTACTTTGGCATCTCCACGGGGATTGCGTCCGGGATTGGCAGCAGCTATTGATACAAATTACATGCCGGTAATTTGCCACTGAACAGGTGAGCATTTATGTACCGTTTTTTTGCTCCTTATACTATTGATCACGCTACTTGGCGCCGTGTCTCCCTTTTTGCTTTTTTTCCTAGTACCATCGAAGCAAAAGAAGTTATGATTTAAAACAAATTCCAACATTTCTATAATGAACTCATTTTGATGGGCCCAATTCACACCCTTTTCTCCAAGAAATATGCAGCAGCTCTATTTCCGACATCATGTGGAATTGGTATATAAAGGGACTCTATGTCCAGACCAACCAGAAGACAATCTCCTTCAATGGTCAGATAATCGATCTTTCTAAGAAGATCGCCTGTGTCTAAAACAAATGAGGGGAGATTACTGACAAAAGGTTGTAATTTTGCGTAGACATACTTGCCAAGGTGGTCGGTGGGACTCTCACAGCCTGAAATAATAGGCCCTCCCGGTGGACATTGTTCATTTTTATGCACCTTGGGAAGCATGTAAATTGTAGGGGTACGTGGCTCTCTAACCTCCAAGAAGTCAAACTCCTTTTTGTTAATCAAACCCTCATCAAAGGCAAAGATCAGTTTCCTATTTAAGGCGTGTTTTATATAATCAATTGGATTTTCCTGTAAGGGACAATAGTTTGTGGAATTTAGATGTTTTTTGGATCTCGCCGACATAGTATTCCTCTCTGAGAAGGACAACATTACCACCTTTATCGCTAGGTTTAATAATGATATTTTTAACTTTTTGTAATTCTATCAAAGATCGTCGTTCCTCTCTGGTGAGGTTGTCCACACCCAGGAAGGAGGACCAGTCAACGGCATCCAAATCCCTATTCATAGCTTCCAAAAATGCCAGAGTGTACCTATTCAAATGGAAGTTGGGCATAGTGCTACTTTTTTTTGCACAAATTGGTAAATTCTGGTGCTAAGGAACTATTCACAGTTTCTGGGTCCTGGGTTTCAACTATATGTCCCTCTCTTAGGAGGTCTTCCAGGTCGGCCAAGGTCCCCATAACAGATAAGGTCAGATCTGTATCATCGATCGTTCCTTCACCTGTCTCCCTCTCTCATGCCATAATCTCAAGAGGATCTTTCTCACGAATAGATATAAATCCTTGTGTATTTCAAATTGGTTTCCACATGTAGTTGGTGAAAATCCCAATCCCCGATTCAACAAGCTTATATGGCTAGAGGATAGAGGGAAGTCAGTAAGGTTAATGATATTTTTGCTATCTATTGTCTGCCCCTTCGTTGCCTTGTAAAAGGTTTTCCTTTTTTCTCTTCCACATTGTCCCTGATCGCCTAAAAAAGACACCTTCGGTTGTGAGGTATCAGTCTTAGTGTATCTACCTACCTCATTATCACTAGAGAGGTCACTTGTTGTATCTCCATCAGTGGAGATATATGAACCCTTTTTAGGGATAGGTCTACGTCTATTTTTGACCTCTCTTTTGGCGTAAAAAGAGAAGATTTGATTTTGTTCGAAATCGTGTATGTGTTAATTCAGGAAGTACCTATTTATAGGCCCAAACAGGAAACAGACCAAGATGGATTCTTCCGAGGTAAAACTGGCCATCTTGGAAAAGGGCAAGCTTAGTGGGCTATAGTGGCCTCTTGTGGCTGGAGGTGGTAATGGCTGATGATATTCCTAACAGCTACTTTAATATCAGCCGCAAGTGGTCTCCCGTTTCTCACACAGGTGGTAAAACAGGGTATGAAGCCACCTCTGTTGAAACTGAGGACTCTGGAGATCAGTTCCTGGAGGTTCTCAAAGGCTGGGTGGATAAAAAAATCCAAAGTGGGAGTTTTAGTGTACAAACCCTCAGACAAGAGACTGATGAGACAGCACAGAACTTCCATACTAGATTGCAGATGGCTTTTGCAGATCAGGATCATTATCTTGATACGCCCAGAGATAAAGGATTGTTTAGAAGCTGTTTTATAAATGGTCTCAGGGCATCTCTGCGAGATGAGTTATTTAATTTAAGGCCAGAATGTTGGGAGGTAGATGTCTGTCACAAAATTTTAAACATATTTGCTGTTAAAGCAAACAAAAGCCCTATTTTACGACTAGCTGCATTACTGTAGGCTAAAATATAACTTTTATTAATTATTCCTAAAAGGACAATGCAAAGAAAAAACACACACTTTAAAATTTCGCCAATGTTCACTGACAGTGAGAGAGCTGATTGACTTATCCCATTCCCTGATAAGTTAAACAGGAGATATAGCTGACTGCCGGTTGAACATTGAATTAAAAGTTAGGGAGAAGCTTCTCTCTAACTTTTAATTCAATGTTCAACCAGCCCGACTGGTTGAACTGGTTAAACCCATCCATTTTGTTCCAAGGAATTGGAGGCTGGGTTTCTGGTATAACGCATGTGGCTTTACAGTTATTAGTTTTTGTTTTGCTGGGATATATTTTGTTTAAACTTGCGATATGTTTGATTACAGAAATAACAGCAGTCAAGAAAACAGCATAGGATATTAAAGTCCATGTGGTTCAGACCACCCACCACCTAAATTACCGAGTAGTAAGGAAACGTTCAGGGCCAGCTGTTTACATGACACTGAATGCTTTCATACCTGATCAAGTTATTTGTCAAGCCTTAGCACAACACCAAGATAGATGATATTGCCCGAATTGTAAAACCTGGAATTCCCTAAATCTTCAGGTGTGTACAGTGTGTAATGCTCACTCATCTATTGCTAGACATGTATACTGAGTACCCATCCAATGGTGAATGGCACATGGTGCCCTGATTAAGGGGAGCTGATCAGAAGGTAGCTAGCAGTTGGGTGTGTATTCTAATACATGGCTAAGCAAATTTATGTGCAAAAGAAGGCAATTGTCAAAATTATTTTAATATCTTTATATATGTGAACCTAAATTGCTCAACATGGACGGACAGTTGCAGCTGTAAAACAGCCTACAGAGGGGGGTGGCTATTCTATTCTAAGCCTTCTGGTTTATGACTTTGCATTCAGCTGTTACAAAGGCTGACGTGACAAAACTTGGTGACATTGTATTTCTTTTGGCTAAAGCTACATACTAAGATGAGCTTGCGATTCTGTAGGTTACCATATGTAGAATGTATATTTATGCAATTATGAGGGTAACACCTACTCTCATTGTATTATAAATAAAGATGCATTGCCCCCTGGGGGCAGGGACCGTTTTTGAACACCAACCCTGTGTGTCATTGTCTCTCTGGCCGGCCACTCTCAAAGCCTCCAAAGAGAGAATACCAACTAATTTGGAACTCATAGACATATGCAGATAAAGTCCTAAATCCATTTATAAAGGACTAAGTAAATTCTGCAGCGACCACCAGGACCTGGGTAATATCTTGGGCCCAAGACCTCAAATTACCTTTCGTAGAGGGAGGAGCCTAAGGGATCACCTAGTCAACAGCTATTATGCCCCACCACAGCCACAGGATAATTGGCTGTCCAGAAAGCCAATGGGGATGTTTAGGTGTGGAACATGCCTTGCCTGTGACCAGTTATTGCCCTCACGCACATTTACCAGCTTAGCTACAGGTGAACAGTTTGAAATCAGAGATTTCATTAACTGTAAATCCAGCGGGGTTGTATACCTGGCTAGCTGTGAGTGTCCGATGGACTATGTTGGTAAAACCAAGAGTGAATTTAGATGCAGGATGTGGGATCACTTTAATGATATCCAATATGAGAAGGATACACCAATCTCAGGACATGTCCATACGGTACATCAGGGTAATCCTGCTTCTATGAAATTTCTGGGAATCCAGGTTGTTCCCAAAAATTGTAGAGGGGGAAACTGGGCTAAAGGATTCTTCAGATAGAATACAGATGGATCCACCGGATGAAATCTGTTAGTCCGGTAGGACTTAATGAGAATGTCAGTTTTGGCTGCTTTTTGTGAAGTGTAGAAGTATAATAGGAGTCCAGACCTATCATTAGCATAATGCAGCCACTATATTGTGTGTTGATCCACAGGCCGGCATTCAATTCTACCTGATAGTGTCACCCACACAAGTGAAGTATCACAGGGTGTCACATATATCCATCTAATATGTCCTGATAATGTGCGAGTTTTAGGAGACTGGTTTAATACTATCTAACTACAGTCCCTATATGATGCAGTGTCCGCTCATGCGGTCACTGTATAAATGGTTTGTGAGATTTCTCTGCAATTCACTCTGCTGCAATGTTTCCTAATCAGCAGATCTGACAGCTCCTTTATGTTTACTGAACCGTGGGCATGCGCTGTTTCGTCCCCATGGTTACTCTATCTCACGAACCCAGCTCCTGCCCCTCTTACATTAGAGAAAAGGCGGCACTGAGCTCTCTAGCCGCGCCAGCCTTGATTGGATACAGGGGGGTGTGAATAGGGAGGGGGCGTGGCTATGAGTATATAGCAGCAGCAATGCTGTGATCTGGTTGCCACGCCATTATCAAAACTGTCCCGTTATAATGCTAGTTTGCTCCCTGAAGAGCCAGTAAAAAAAGGCTGGTGAAACATGTTGGAGAAGTGAAATTAATATAGGGACTATCTACCAGAATAGTATAGAAGCTCTGTGAATCTGGAGGCCGCTCTTGTCAGAGCAAACCAGCCGCCTCCAACATATACTGAGGAAAGGACTACAACTCCCACACAAACAAGAGGACTTGTGATCAGGGTCCAGGCTAGTGTGGGAATTGGATAGATGTTAGTTGGTCACTAGTGCACACAAAAAGAAAGTGACACGAGTGGATACAGTCCTGAGACTCTAACTGGTCAGAATTGTATTTTAAACACTTTCACACCACAGTGTATATTTTTTTGTATCGTTTCAAACAAATCCAATAAAGGTTACTTTTTAGATTAAGGGTCACGTCCTGCCACTATTGTATATTATTTAGCCAAGCAGAGCAATTAGTTAAGTAAACACTACTACAATCACTTAATAAGTACAATTATCCAGTATTAGGCCTTAAATAAATTTGTGTTACTCGTCCGAACTTTAAAAGGTTTAGGCGCACAGTATAACCCAACACTACACTGTGTACGCAGGTTAACTGTCCACGCCTTGTCACCTATGTTAGTTCCCGTATTAACATAATTTCATTGTACAATTTTTTTTTTAAATGGCTGGTATACTAATGGGTTCCACTGGCTAGTGTTGCCCACTCTTACTTTATAATGGCTCATGAGACATTGTTAGGGACTTTATATATATACACTACCGTTCAAAAGTTTAGGGTCACTTATAAATGTCCTTATTTTTGAAAGAAAAGCACCGTTTTTTTCAATGAAGAGAACATTAAATTAATCAGAAATACACTCTATACATTGTTAATATGCTAAATGACAATTCTAGCTGCAAACGTCTGGTTTTTAATGCAATATCTACATAGGTGTATAGAGGCCCATTTCCAGCAACCATCACTCCAGTGTTCTAATGGTACATTGTGTTTGCTAACTGTGTTTGAAGGCTTATGGATGATTAGAAAACACTTGAAAACCCTTGTGCAATTATGTTAGCACCGGTGTAAACAGTTTTGTTGTTTAGAGGAGCTATAAAACTGACCTTCCTTTGAGCTAGTTGAGAATCTGGAGGATTACATTTGTGGGTTTGGTTAAACTCTCAAAATGGCTAGAAAAAGAGAGCTTTCATGTGAAACTCTACAGTCTATTCTTGTTCTTAGAAATTAAGGCTATTCCATGCGAGAAATTGACAAGAAACTGAAGATTTCCTACAACAGTGTGTACTACTCCCTTCAGAGGACAGCACACACAGGCTCTAATCAGAGTAGAAAGAGAAGTGTTAGGCCCCGCTGCACAACTGAGCAATAAGACAAGTACATTAAAGTCTCTAGTTTGAGAAATAGACGCCGCACAGGTCCTCAACTGGCAGCTTCATTAAATAGTACCCGCAAAACGCCAGTGTCAACGTCTACAGTAAAGAGGCGATTCCGGGATGCTGGCCTTCAGGGCAGAGTGACAAAGAAAAAGCCATATCTGAGACTGGCTAATAAAAGGAAAAGATTAATATGGGCAAAAGCACACAGACATTGGACAGAGGAAGATTGGAAAAAAGTGTTATGGACAGACGAATCGAAGTTTGAGGTGTTTGGATCACACAGAAGAATATTTGTGAGACGCAGAACAACTGAAAAGATGCTGGAAGATTGCCTGACGCCATCTGTCAAGCATGGTGGAGGTAATGTGATGGTCTGGGGTTGCTTTGGTGCTGGTAAAGTGGGAGATTTGTACAAGGTAAAAGGGATTTTGAATAAGGAAGGCTATCACTCCATTTTGCAACGCCATGCCATACCCTGCGGACAGCACTTGATTGGAGCCAATTTCATCCTACAACAGGACAATGACCCAAAGCACACCTCCAAATTATGCAAGAACTATTTAGGGAAGAAGCAGGCAGCTGGTATTCTATCTGTAATGGAGTGGCCAGCGCAGTCACCAGATCTCAACCCCATAGAGCTGTTCTTGGAGCAGCTTGACCGCATGGTACGCAAGAAGTGCCCATCAAGCCAATCCAACTTGTGGGAGGGCATTATGGAAGCATGGGGTGAAATTTCTCCCGATTACCTCAGCAAATTAACAGCTAGAATGCCAAAGGTCTGCAATGCTGTAATTGCTGCAAATGGAGCATTCTTTGACGAAAGCAAAGTTTGAAGGATAAAAATCATTATTTCTAACCTTGTCAATGTCTTGACTATATTTTCTAGTAATTTTGCAACTCATTTGATAAATATAAGTGTGAGTTTTCATGGAAAACACAAAATTGTCTGGGTGACCCCAAACTTTTGAACGGTAGTGTATATGACACTTCCCTTTACAGTGAAAATGAAAAAATTCAATAATTTATTGGAAATAATGTTGAAATTCATTTCCACAGCCTAATTCTAATAAATTCTGCAAAAGAGCTGTGGGGTCAAAATGCTAACTATACCCCTAGACAATGGGGTCACTTTTGGGTGGGTTTTACTGTATTGGCACCACAAGACCTCTTCAAACCGGACATGGTGCCTAAAATATATTCTAAACAAAGAGGAGGCCCCAATAAATGTAGTCTTGTATTTCTCAGGTAAATCTGTAATGTCGGGGTAGGGAAACAGACAAGTGAGCCCTAATCTACCCGCCACTCAGTCCCTGCCTACTTGCAACGACCCGCCCTAGGCGACGGGGTACAACTGGGCGACGGTCCCTACACTCAATAGGTGCACGACAGACAAACAGACAAGGGTACAAAGAAGCCAGGGAAATGGGGAAGTTGCCCACGGAGACACCATAACAAGCGAGGTGAATGAGCCGAGTCAAACCAGGAGATGAGTGAGGTACAAAAACGCAGAGCAGAAGAGTGGTCAGAAAAGCCAAGGTCAATCACAAGCAGAGGATCAGTAGTTCAAGAAGCTGCAGCAGGGCCAGGAAACCAACAGAGAAGAATCACAAGCAAAGGAGGAACAGGAAAGGCAGGTATAAATAGACAGAGGGCGGGAGCTAGCTCCGTCTGGCCAGGCTGTGATAGGCTCTCCAACTCCTAAGCCTGCCATCCTGGGTGGTGGAAGATGGAGTCAGTCTCACAGACATAGAAGCAGGTGCAGACTGATTACCTATGGGCGTGGACATAGAAGTTGTGTCTGGCAGATCCTTTACAAAAACCTTCTGTGTTACGGAAAAAAACGTATTACAAATGAATTTTGGCCAAGAAAATGAAATTTCTAAATTTCACCTCTACTTTGCCTTAATTCCTGTGAAATGCCTAAAGGCTTAAAACACCTTCTGAATTCTGTTTTGAATACTTTGAGGGGGTGCAGTTTTCAAAATAGGGTGATTTATGGAACTTTCTAATATATAAGGCCCTCAAAGCCATTTCATAACTGAACTGGTCCCTTAAAAAATAGCCTTTTGAAATTTTCTTGAAAATGTGAGAAATTGCTGCTAAAGTTCTAAGCCTTGTAACGTACTAGAAAAATAAAAGGATGTTCAAAAAACAATGCCAATCTAAAGTAGACATATGGGATATGTGAAATAGTAACTATTTTGTTAATATCTATAAAAAAATAAATTTGAAACGTTTATACAGGCAGTGAATATCTATTTAACAAATTCTAAACGTACACTACTTATACATTTTCTTTGTAAGTAACTATTTTGTGTGGTATTACTATCTGTCTTTTACGAGCAGATACATTTAAATTTAGAAAAATGGAAATTTTTGCAAATTTTCAAAAAAATGTTGGTGTTTTTCACAAATAAATATTGAATTCAAGTACAATATGTCACAAGAAAACAGTCTCAGAATCGCTTGGATAGGTAAAAGCATTCCCAAGTTATTACCAGATAAAGTAATACGTCAGATTTTTAAAAATCACCTTCGTCCTCAAGGCCAAATCAGGCTCAGTCCTAAAGGGGTCAAAGACTTAAAATTAGAATCAGGGGTGGTGCCCAAAATCACACCCACATACGGTGGCGAATGGCCGCACAATTGTTGCGGTAATACTACAGTATTTACAAGCTAAATCGTGTGTCCATTCATCACCTATGTGGGTAAGGTTGCGGATGCCACTACGTGTGTTTTTATCATCAGAGTAGATTCACTTCATGCAGATTTGTAGCAGAAATTTCTGAAACTGAAAATCGTTTTATACAGTGGGGTTGTTTCTGCAGCATGCACATGGAGTCTGAAAGCCCTATTCAAATGAATGGGACAGCCAAAGATATTTCTAAACCAAAATGTTATTTGTGAACTGGAATCACACATGCAGTTTGTCTCAAAAAAGCTTATGAAAAACAGCACCTCAAAGGCAAAAGTGGATCCAGCCGGAAAGAGAAGTATAAGTCCTTCATTTATATTTCCCATCTCTTTTGAATACACTCTTTGACTTGCTAAAAACAACTGCATGTGTGATTCCAGTCTTAGAGAGGATCTAGAAGGAACAGGTTTCTTTTAAATCTCGGACGTTTGGTTTACCCTTTGTTGTTGAGATGTGTGGTATCACCATGCCGAGATCAAGAGCGCTCTGAGGCCTTCAGAAAGGTTATGGATTTCTATGATTCAGGAAAGGGAAGATATCCAAACTATTAGATGTCAATCATTCCACTGTCCAGAAAAAGATCCTCAGTGGAGATTTCAGACAACTGCCAATTGGTCCAGGCCAGTCTGTCTCAGTAAGATCAGCCTGAGGACAGAACACAAGATTCTGAGAGAAGTTTCTGAGAACCCCAGAAATTTTTTAAAGATCTACATGCAGATTTTGCCACTCTTGATGTCTAAAATTGCAAAAAAGGCTTCAAAGATGAAAACGACATGGGGTTGTGCCAAAAGAAAACCTTAGCTATCCAGAAAAAAACATCAGAGCAAGACTATAGTTTGCTCGTGAACACCTAGGCAAAAATCCTGACTTCTGGAACAGTCTGCTATGGAAAGAAGAATCAAAAAGTAATTTGTCCCCAGTACCAAAAGACATGTTTGGCTTAAATTATATACCGAATTTCATCAGAAAAAAACCTGTAAATTATTTGAGAGCACGGTGGAGGAAAGGTTGTGGTTTGGGACTACTAAACTGCATGAGGACCTGGGCAGCTCCTCATCCTAGAATCCTCTATGAATTCTACATTGGCAGAGTCTGTTTGAGGATAATGTGAGACCGTCTGTCAGAAAGCTTTAAGTTCAGGGTAAAGTAGACTTTGCCAAGGCAATACTAGTAAACCCACCAAGGAATGGCCAAAAAAATGGGAGGGTTCCTGAATGGCCAAGTGAAAGCCTGGTTCGAAATTACATCCAGGTGCTAGGGGAAAGGTGTAAAACTGGTTGTGCATGCTCCTCATTAAAGAGTAGGAGACTAGTAGACCGTAAAGCCTCATTCACATTTGCATATTTTGATCAGTATTTTACATCAGTATTTGTAAGACAAAACTAGGAGTAAGTCCAAAACATGGAAGATAGGCAAATCTTTCAATTATACTTTTCTCTGTTTATGTTCCTTTCCCAGTTTTGGCTGACAAGTAGTACTGATGCAAAATATGGAAGTGTGAATAAGGCCCTACAAAAAAAAAAAAAAGATTGTTTTTGACAAAGGGGCAGAACCAGGTATTTGAGTCATAGAAGTTAGTGTCATATTTGTGAGGTGTCTTTTTTTGTTCAAACAATTATTGCAAACTCAATTTATATATATTTTTTCATCACCTTTTATCTTTTTATACTGTATGAATGAAACGCCTTTTCCCTTAAGATCACCATGACTACTCTTCTAGCTTCTGGGCGGCTCTGTTTTACTTTGAGCCTATCTCTTTTCTCTGTCTGTCTTCCAATTTGGTGTGAGCTTGTATTTATATCTGGCTTTCTCCACCTGGTCTTAGCTTGTGACTTTCCTAGTCTTCTGGTGTTCTGATCATGATCTGACACTCCCTGTATTTCTGGACTTCTTGGAAACTAACCTGGGCTTGTCTCTCGTTAACCCCTTGTTTGCAGATTTTGATTATCGGCTCTCGGCTGGTTCTGACCTCTGCTGTACCTGATTTTCACTTGCTCTGTTTTGGACTTCTGTTTACCCTTTGGCTGGCTGGTTATCCTGTTCAAGTTTTCTTGCATTGCACCTCTTATCAAACACTGAACTCTGCTAAGACAACTTGGGTTCTATGCAGCAAAGACCATCCCACCTTGCGGTCAGCTCTGATGAAAACCATAGAGTAGCCTTAGAGTCTGTCGATCAGATTTGTAACGGATTTAAGGTTGCGGTTTATTTGCATGCCCACTCCTGGCAGTCTCCAGCAGCCTTTGGTGAATCGCTCAACCTGCAATTCCATAAATAATCACAAGCCCATTTATATTATCCTTTCACGATGGAACCTATGCAAGCCATGTTGAAACAGATGGATAATCTGACTCCACTTGTACAAACTATGCAGGCCCAAGTAGTCGTTCCAGTCGCAATTCCGGTGGAATCACAGGTGAACTTACGTGGTCGTTTCTCTGGTGATCGTAAGTTGTTTGTTAATTTTCAGGAGAACTGTAAATTATATTTTCGACTAAAGACCTATCTCCTCTGGTACTAAGCAACAGCGAGTGGGTATTGTAATTTCACATTTACAGGGTGATCCTCAAACCTGGGGCTTTTCATTTGGACCTGTTGCCCCTGAACTTTTTTCTGAAGAGACCTTCTTTGCGACCCTAGGTTTAATTTATGAAGAACCAGATATCACTGCAGTGGCTGAGGTCAATCTGTTATCTCTCCAACAAAGACTGCGTCCTGTCGAAGAATATTGATTGGAATTTAGACGATGGTCTATTTCTTCACAGTGGAATGATGCAGCACTCTGATGCTAATTTTGCCAAGAGCTTTCTGAGACTTTGAAAGATCTCTTTATAAATTACCCTCCGCCCTTGACTCTAGAGGATACCATTACCCTTGTTGTGCTATGGACCGACGACATCGTGAGCGCAAAAATTAAAGATCAGTGATGGCTGCTCCCTTACCTGCGCTGAGAGCCCTTCATCTGATGCACAAGAGCCCATGCAGTTGGGCTCCACTATGTCTTTTCAGGAACGGAGACTTTTTCAAAAATGCAAGGGGCTGTGTTTCTATTGCGGGGACGCTGGTCATACACTCAAGAACTGTTCCAAGCATCCAGAACGTCCAGCTCTGGAAAAATTTCAGAGCCTAGATGGTCCCTGGGAATGCCATCCGTCAGGTTTTTCTTATATTTTCTAAAAAAAATCCTTTTGCCTGTTAATGTATGGTTTAATAATGTTTGTATTTCTGGTCAAGCTTTTGTAGATTGGGGTTCTGCAGCTAAGTTCTTAGATTTTTGGGTTACAAAAAGATTGGCTATCCCCCTTGTTCAGTTGAGTACGCCAGTCAAAGTCTCTGCTATTGATAATACTCCTCTCGCTCAGGGGTCGGTCAAGTTCTTTACTCCGCCTGTTGGAAGTGGGTACTTTGCATACTGAACAAATCACTTTCTTCATTCTAGAAAATTTGCCCTCTGAAGTAATATTGGGTATTTCATGGCTGCAGACACATAATCCGGTTATTGATTGGGTAAAATAAGATTTGATTTCAGGGCATTCTAAATGTTATGATTCTGTTATGATTCTTGCATATCCTTATCTATTACTAGTGTATGCAAGATTTGAGGATGTCTTTTCTGAAATCAGTTGTGAATCTCTCCCTCCTCATACGCCATACTTCTCCCTAATGCTAAGCTGCTCAAGGGGCGGATTTATAACCTTTCTGCTCCGGAAACGCAGGCCATCAAAGATTATATTAAAGACAGTCTCCGTAAGGGTCATATTCTTCCATCTACTTCTCCAGTGGATGCAGGTTTTTTCTTTGTTGAAAAAAAAGATGGCCGTTTAAGAACCTATATCGACTATCGTGTATTAATAAATAAATTACCGTTCTTCTTCCACTCATCCTGGACCTGTTTAATCAGATCTCAGGAGCCAAGTGGTTCTCTAAACTAGATTTACGCGGGCCTACAATTTGGTTCGTAACCGCAAAGGGGATGACTGGAAGACAGCATTTAATACTCCAGATGGTCATTATGTGTATTTGGTCATGTCTTTTGGTTTAAGTAATGTTCCAGCGGTTTTTCAAAACCTGGTTAATGATATTTTCAGAAATTTTATTGGATGCTTTGTGGTGGTGTATCTGGACGATATTCTTGCGTTTTCTTCTGATTGATCCTTTCATGCTCAACATTTAAGGTCCGTCCTTCAAGTACTGAGGGAAAATTGTCTTTACGCGAAATTTGAAAAATGTATTTTCGGAGTTCAGGAAGTTAACTTCTTGGGATATGTGCTGTCTCCTCATGATTTTTGTATGTACTCCGCTGAGGTTCAGGAAATTCTTCATTGGGTTCAACCCACTTCGCTAAAAGCTCTACAGAGGTTCTTGGGTTTTGCTAATTATTATCAAAAATGTATTTATAATTTTTCCTCCATTGCCAAACATTTGACGGCTCTTATGAAAGCTCTTGTAAATGGGAAACCTAGTGCGGTCTCCGCGTTTGAAACCTTAAAACAGTGTTTTATGGAAGCGCCTATAATTGTTCAACCTGACCGCCTGTACTTGTTCAACCTGACCTTTCTAGTCCCTTTATTGTTGAGGTTGATGAATCAGAAATAGGTGTGTGGGCTGCGTTGCCTCAAGGGTCTTCCATATTGACTAATTTGCGTCCCTGTGCTTTTTTTCCCTGCAAATTTTCTTCCACTGAAAATAATTACGATATAGGTAATCGTGAGATTCTTGCTATTAAGTGGGTGTTAGAAGAGTGGCACCACTTTCTAGAGGGAGCTAGACATCAAATTACTGTACTGACTGACCATAAAAACCTGACTTTTTTAGAATCTGCCAAAAGACTCAATCCCAGACTGGCTAGGTGGGCCTTGTTCTTTAGCACGTTTGAATTTATTGTAACCTACAGACCCGGGTCTAAAAATGTTAGGGCCGACGTATTATCTCAAAGTTTCTGTTCCTCACAGGTTCCGGACATTCATACTAAATCTATTTTATCTAAGGGGATAGTGGAATCTGAAATATCATCTGATCTTGCAACTGAGATTAAAGAATGTCAGCAACTGGCTCCGTAAACCATTCCTGCTGGGAAGTTGTTTGTACCTCCTCAGTTCAGATTTCGTTTGCTCAATGAGTTACACTATTCTGTTTTGTGTGGCCATCCAGGGATAGCTGGGACTAAAAGGTTAGTCTCGCAGCTATATTGGTGGCCGTCTTTATCTCGTGATGTGAGTTTCTATGTCTCTGCTTGTGATGTCTGCGCTAGCGCTAAGACTCCTCAAACTCGTCCTATGGGTGAACTACGTCGTCTGTTCCACAGAAACCTTGGACTCATCTGTCTATGGATTTTATCACCGATTTTCTGCCCTCTGAATAGAAAACTGTCATTTGTGTTGTGGTGGACCGTTTCAGTAAAATGTGTCATTTCATTCCATTGCCGCAACTCCCCGATTCCAAAACTCTGTCTAAATTATTTATTAATCAAGTGGTTTGTCTGCATGGTATTCTGGAAAATATTGTCTCAGATAAAGGTGTACAATTTGTGGCTAGCTTCTGGAGAGCTTTCTGTAACAAACTTGCTGTACAGTTATCTTTCTTTTCGTCATTTCACCCTGACACCACTGGTCAAACCGAGCATTTTAATCAAACCTTGGAACAATATCTTAGGTATTATATTGCTGATAACAAGGTTCAATGGGTCTCATATCTTCCTTTAACGGAGTTTGCTATAAATAAACTCCACCACGTGCCTCTGGATACCTCGCCGTTTTGGGTCATTTTCCACCTCCTATAGTGATAACCCTGAAGTAGAAACTGTTTGGGCTCAGGTTCAATAAAAAGCTGAAGAACTCCCAAGTTATTCAAAATAAAAAAGCTGACAAAAAAACCTACGGTGGGTCCTGTGTTTAGTGTGGGTCAAAAAGTGTGTCTTTCTACTAAAAATCTGCGACTGAAAGTACCTTTTCGTAAGTTTGCTCCTTAGTTTATTGGTCCATATGAAATTGTTGAAATTATTAAACCTGTGTCTTTTAGGATTCATGTTTTTCAGAAATCGCTCCTAAATTATTTTTTTCCACCATGTAATCCACTCAGGAAACCTCCTCCTCCAGTTCAGGAGAAGGTGAAATGGAGTTTGAGGTTCAGAGGATTGTGGATTCTAGAATCGTCAGGGGTACTCTTCAGTACTTGGAGCACAGGAAGAGGTATGGGCCAGAAGAACGAACTTGGGTTCCTGCCCATTCAGTACGTGTCGTTTAGTTAAGAGCGTTTCATTCAAAGCTTCCTTTGAAACCTAGGCCAAGGTTTAAGGATCCGGTGGCCCCTCGTAGAAAAGGGGTACTGTTAGGAAAACGCATGTCCCCTTAAGATCACCATGACTACCGTTCTAGCTTCTGGGTGGTTCTGTTTTACTTTGAGCCTATCTCTTTTCTCTCTCCTTCTGCCTACCAGGTGTAGGGTTAGTATTTATAGTTAGCTTCCTCCACCTGTTCTTTACTTGTGATTTTCCTGTTTGCATGTGTTTTGATCAAGCTAGTTCTATACCCTTCACTTTTGACTTCTGGACAGCTTGGAAATTTACCTCGGCATGTATTTGGATAACCCTTTGTTTACCAATTTTGATTGACTGCACCCGGCTGGTTCTGACCTCTGCTTTACCAGATATCCACTTGCACTTTTATGAACTTTCTGTTTGCCCTATGGCTGTCTGGTTATCCTGATGAGGTTTGCCTGCATTGCACCTCTTATCCAACAATGAACTCTGCTAAGACTACCTGGGTTCTATGCAGCAAAGACCATCCCACCTTGCGGTTGGCTCTGGTGATCTCAGAGTTGCGACGGATTTGAAGTTGCAGATTTATTTGCAGGCTCTCTCCCGGCAGTCTCCAGCAGCCTTTGGGGAATTGCTGAACTTGCAATTCCATAACAGTTTCCTACTTTTATATGCTTTTACTCCCATTGGATATTTTTTATTTTATCGTTGTGCTTTATACTTGGATGAATAAGTATTATTGTTTTTTTTTAATGTCCTGATTTTACATTACCCTCTCTGTACATGTTATATAATTTATAATGTTGCAGATGAGAAAGTTAGTTTTATGTATCTTTTATTGTTTATTGAAAAAAAGAAAACATTTTTAAATAAATACATTTAAATAAACAAAACCAAAAAGTGTACATGAATTCTCCCTGCAGTGTGGGTGAATTTATAAAAAAAGGAATAAAAAGGTAGGCTCATGGTGAGAATTCAGCTTTACTGCTTTGAAAGTGAGCAATGTTTTTCTTTTCTTCCTCTGGGTATGTTTACATGAGTTGATAATGCGCGTTTTTTTTACGCAATTTTCATAATTTTGGTAAAACTGCGCACATTTTTTAAAAAAAACACTGTGTTGTTGTCACGGTTTTAAAACTCACAGCAAAAAAACAGGAAGACAAACTACTCATGTAATCATACCCTTATAGCCACAATACTTTTCCTCCATGGATCTTGGTCACAATATAATTTGGGTGTTTGGCAGCTCCAGGCTAATTCCAACCCAATAATAAACACTCATATTAGCGGTTTTATGTCTGTGAATAACCTGATTAATGTATTAAAAAGAAGAATGTAGTTTCTTCTCTATGTGGTTTCTCTGATGACTTTTAAAATTTAATTTCCTTGTAAAACTTTTCCCACATTCTGAACATGAATATGGTTTCTCTCCTGTGTGACTTCTCTCATGTATAACCAGATTTGATTTATCTGTAAAACATTTCCCACATTCTGGACATGAATATGGCTTCTCTCCTGTATGACTTCTCTGATGTTTAACAAGACAGGATTTATCTTTAAAACATTTCCCACATTCTGAACATGAATGTGGTTTCTCTCCTGTGTGAATTCTCTCATGTACAACAAGATTTGATTTATTAGTAAAACATTTCCCACATTCTGAACATGAATACGGCTTCTCTCCTGTGTGAATTATTTTATGTATAACAAGACGTGACTTATGTGTAAAAGATTTCTCACATTCTGAACATGAAAATGGCTTCTCCACTGTGTTAAATCTTCTGTGCATAAAACGACCTGAGCTTTTTGTAAACAGTTTTACACATTGAAGCCCTTTACCCCCTTTCTGAGCTGTGCTTGTGGTAACAATCAGTGATTGGTCAGAAGGATCCTCATGATTTGGGGAATTATATGATAGATCTGTACTTTGAAGTCCTGGATGTACATTAAGAGTAATGAGGTTTTCTTCTGAAGACTGCTGCATGATATCTTCATCTTCTACTTTATAATTTATCGATAACATGAAGTCTCCCTCAGAGTTCTTACTGGGATTTTCTGTTAGGATTAAAATAGTTTTTTAAGCAACAAACTAGACACGTTTCTAACATTCCTATTAGGGTGGAAACACACATGCAGTTTAGTTTATTAAGCAAATTTGTTTTAGAAAAACACAACAGTGGATTCAGTAAAAAAGGGAAGTATACGTTCTTACTTTATATTTCTTTGAATCCACTATTGGATTTGGCTCATAAAACTGCATGTGTGATTCTAGTCTTATAAAGCAATGTCATCGATACATCTTGAAATGTTATACAAAGTCCCAAATTCTTTTAGTGATCACTATTCTTACATAAACATATACTTGATAAAGTTCTAATATCTGAAAAGTACAACTATGTCTGGCAATTAAGCCTGTCCTCTGTCAACACATTTGGCTCTTAAATACAAACTGGGAATTACTTTAATACAACAACTAAACTGTTAGGAAGCGTCTCTGTCTTTAAGATCGCCTTGACTACTGATCTAGCTTCTGGGAGGTTTACTTCCTGAGCATATCCCACTTCTCTGTCTTCTTCCGGTCAGGTGTAGGGTGGGGCCTTCTCCCTCTTTCTTTGCTTGTGCATTTTCTCCTTACTTAGGTGTTGTGATCAAGCTCTCACTTACCCTGTGCCCTAGACATCTGGACTTCTTGAAACTGACCTCGGTTTGCCTCTGGATTATCCCCATGCTCTCTGACGTGTACTTTCTGCTCCTGGCTGGTTCTGACCTCTGCTATACCGGTTATCCACTTGCTTGCTGATTTGGAACTCTGTCTACCCTCTGGCTGTCTTGTTACCTGTACAGGTATAGCCTGCATTGCACCCCTTTTCCAACACTGAACTCTGTTAGAACAACCTGGGTTCTGTGCAGCAAACACCATCCCGCGAATACTTCAGAGTAGCCTTAGATTCTGTCGATCAGAGTTGTGACGGATTTTGGGTTGCGGTTCTATTTGCATGCTTACACCCAACAGTCTCCAGCAGCCTTTTGGGAGTTGCGCAACTAGTGATTGCATAACATAAACTTAATAGAGGGAATTTGTTAGGACTGGGGTTTCAAATGCCAGTCTTAATAGAAGGAAAACTTGGAGTAAACGCCGACACATTTATGAAGAGCCAAAAGCCTCTTCATAATGGTGCAGCATTTTTCGGCCTGGCCGTGCATTCACTCCTCCTAGCTTTTGCCCATAAATCAAACAAAAAAAAAACAAACCACAAACTCCCCTCAGTGCTTCCCTCATCATTCCAGTGCCGCTTGTACAATCTCCCGACTCTGAGCAGCGTCAGGACCTTATATGCGATGCAGCACTTAAACGTCATCACTGCTGCGTTGCATACATCCTGACCCTGCCCGACGTCATGAAACAGTCGCAGAAATGTTGAAAATTACCCACAATATTGTAAGGCTGTGTTCACACATAGTGGCCACTGGAGTGATCGAGGTGCATCTAATGCGCCCGTAGATTGTGCCATCAAGCAGCTTTACCCCTAAACGGCTTTCAAATTACATGTTAACGGCTGTTCATTTTTGCAGGTTAACAGCAGTTGATACACTGCAATGATCCATTTTAAAAACTTGGCACAGTTTTTGGCCGCATGAGCTGCGCCGTGGCTGCTACGTATAAACACAATATTATTAACAATCTAATCATGGCCACAGTCTATATTTAACAAGATAATATGTCATGAGACAAAGTACACGTCTCAGGCTGAATTCACAGACATGACAATGAGGTCTGTATATCCTAATGGCTGAACAGTCACCGAATCTCAATGTTATAGAACATCTTTATAATGTAGTGGAATAGACAGAGTGAGGTTATCAATCAGAATCTGAAATAAATGTTTCCAGTACCTTGTATCCATTCCACTAAGGCTTTAGGCTGTTCTAAGGGAGACGGGACCTAACTTTAGTAGAAATTTTTTCATAACCTATTCTTTTAGCGACCAATTCAGTTTTAAAGTGCTTATGCTATAAATCCCCAATTTTAATTATTTGCTTTCATTTTTGTGAAAAACAGCTAAAGTGAAGGTAATATTTGAATTTTTTTTTGTGCAGCTATTCTATTTTAATCCTTTTTTGCCTTAACACATTAAGTGTTACTAGAGAATCGCAACTTAATATTTATTACACCGATTCTGCAGTTTTTAGAAATATCCCATATGTGGCCCTAGTGTGGTACTGGACTCAAACACAGGCCCCAAAAATGATTTTGATAAACATGTTTTCTAGGCAACACTATAGATTTGAAGAGGCCTTGAGGTGCCAAAATATAAACAAAACCACAAAAAGTCCCAATTTTAGAATCTACACCCCACGAGGAACTCATCTAGGGGTGCAATGTGCATTTTGACCATAAAAGGGTTTCATAGATTTTATTAGAATTAGAATTTTTGAAGAAAGGAGAAAAAGCCGCCTAACATTTGTAAAGCAAAATCTCCCAAGTGCGGCAACATCCCTTATGTGGTCATAAACTGCTGTTTGGACAGACAGAAGGGCTCAGAAGGGGAGGATCGCTATTTGGAGCACAGATTTTTATGGAATGGTTTGCAGATGCTATGTCCAATTTGTAAAGCACAAAACAGAAGTGACCCCATCTTATAAAATTCACCCCTCAAGGCATTCATCTAGGAGTGTAGTGAGCATGTTGACCCCACAGGTGTAAATTAGTGTACAGTGGATTTTTCCATAGATATGACATTTCAGTGCCCAGTATATTGTGCCCAGCTTGTGACACCATGAAAAGACAGCTCTCTAATTATGTTGTATTTCCTGGTTTTAGAAACACCCTACATGTGGTCCTAATATTTTGCCAGAACATACGACAGGGCTCAGGAGTGAAGAACATCATGCGCATGTGAGGCCTAATTTGGTTATTTACACAGCATTGTTCACAATTACAAAGGCTCTGAGGTGAAATAATAGAACTGCGGAGAAGTGACCCCAATTTGGAAACGTCATCCCTAGAAGGTATTTATCAAGGGGTGTAGTGAACACAGGTGTTTGCATCATCCGCTGAACATTAATTTCTGGAAAAGTGAACATTTTCCCACAGATATGCCAGTTCAGTGCGCAATATCTTGTGCCCAGCTTGTGCAACTGGAGACACACCCCACATAAATTGTTAAGCAGGTTCTCCTGGGTATGGCGATGCCATATATGTGGAAGTAAACTGCTGTTTGGGCACACTGTAGGGCTTAGAAGGGAGGGAGCGCCATTTGAATCCTAGATTTTGCTTGGTAGTATTTTTATTTAGGGTATTACTGGTGTTTCAGTTTATAATGTTGGGGAAAAGGTCATCTGTACGGAGGCATAACAAGAGGATATAATAATGGGGTAAATAATACCATGATCCATAGATGTTTGTTACGCTGTGAAGCAATCCTTTATGCACAGGCCAGTGTCGCACTGATCAATGGTGTCCTTTCTTATCCCCCTTTTGGATATTGGATATTGTTGGCTTATGATATTAAAAATTTTATCCTGACGCTTAATATACTTGAGTTTGTTCAAAAGATTTATAGGTTAAAAAAAGAACGTTCAACTCTGGCCTGAACATCAGAATGTTTTTTCACCCCGCCATACTAGGGCCGAAACTTTTTAAATTTTTTCGACAAGCTGCAGTTGCTACTGTGATTTTTTTGATCACCCTTTATTAAAATTTTTTGGATCCAATGTGACCAAAAAACAGCAATTTTAGCATTGTTTTTCATTCTTTTTTATTTGTTGTTGACTGAGCATTATAAATTACATGTTAACCTTATTCTGCAGGTTGATGCGATTACGATGATAAGAAATTGATATTGTTTTTTTTATGTATTACAGCTTTTGTACAATAAAATCAATTTTTTTTTAAAGAAGCTGTGTGAGGTCTTGCTTTTTGCAGGATGGGTTGTAGATTTTATTTGTACCATTTTCGAGTTTATGATCACTTTTTTTTGTTACGGTAATCCAAAAACCAAAATTCTGGCATTGTTTTAAAAAATTTTTTACGGTGTTCACCGTGAGGGATAAATAGCATGATGGTTTTATAGCTCAGGTTCATACAGACGCGCCAATACTATTTATGTACATGTATTTTATTATTATTTTTCTTCATTTTTTCCAATAATAAAATATTTATGGGAAAAAAAAGGATGTTATGAGTACTCATCGTAGAATCCTTTTATTGTCCAGTTCATTGAGGGAAAGAGACCATAGGTATATGCTGTTGCCACTAGGAGGCTTGACAATATGAAACAAAAGTTAAGAGTCCTCCTACAGGATATACCCTGCTTACAGACACTGAGCTATTAAGTTTGTCCGCAAGTAGTAGAAGCAGATACAAGGTCAGAAAATTATGTCAAACACGAGAGGGGAATCCCTCAAACTGCCAACTTTAAATGCAAAAAAAAACAACTTGAAAACAATTGGGTGGGAGCGGTATCCCTAAATAAACTGGACAAGAAAACGATTTTACGGTGAAAATCCAGTTTTATTGTTCGTTATAATGGAGAATACAGATCGTGTGACATCCTAGAGCAGTCCCCAGTGGCAGGAACAGAACACAGGACATGGTCAGCTATTTCACAGATGCCTTTAATACCCTGCAACCCAGAAAAGCATCTGGAGAGGCGAAGGTATGCACCTGGTGGAACTTGACAAAAGGTGTGCGGAGAAGACCACGTGGCCGCCTTGCACAATTGAAGGGCAGAGGCCTGATTTGTGCACAGTCCAGGAAGCCCCAACCGCTCTGGTAGAGTGGGTCGTGACACAGAAAGGAGCATCTTTTCCCTGGACACGATAAGCCTCGCAAACAAGTATTCGAATCCACCAAGCAATGGTGGCTTTAGAGGTCACCAACCCCTTTCTGGGCCCCCCTGGGAGGATGAAGAGAGAATCCGACCACCAGAACGAAGCAGTGATAGAAAGGTAAATCCGGTGGGCACTGACAACATCCAGGTTGTGGAGGGAAAGCTAACTTGGATGACCGGGACAAGGACAAATAAAAATGTGGAAGGATGAGACCACTTTAGGCAAAAAAAGAAGACACCGTGCGGAACACTCCCTTGTCTTGATGAAGTAAAAAACGGAAAATGCCAAGAGAGAACCACCAACTATGAGACCCTACAGATGGAGGTCACAGCAACCAGAAAAAACATCTTCCAGAACAGAAAATGGAGAGAGGCTTCAATAAGAGTCGAACGTAAGGCACCCAAAACCAAATTCAGATCCCACGAGGGACTCAAAGGACGATAAGGCGGAACTGCATGAGCCACCCCTTGCTAAAAAGTCTTAATGTCAGCTTTAGACAACAATGGGCGACCAACTAAGATGGAAAGGGTAGACACCTGCCACTTCAGGGTGCTGAGAGCTAAACCGTGATCCAAACTCCTTTGTAAAAAGGATAGAATCCAGGACAAGGAAAAACGCAATGGAGGAAGCTTGCGATCCTCACACCAGCCAAGGTAAGCCATCCATCTACGATGGTATATGCGGGCTGAAAAGGACTTTCTGGTTTTAAGCATAGTAAGGAAACACTCTCCAAAAAACCACGAGCCCTCAGAAGGGCAGCTTCAACAGCCACGCCATTAAACGTAGCGACCTTAAATTCTGGAGGAAGTGAGGTCCTGGAGAGAGAAGGTTGGGACGGAGAGGTAAGGGCCAAGGGACATCAGCAAACCGGGACACGAGTTCTCTGTACCAACAGCTGTGCAGCCAATCCAGGGCTACCAGAATGCCTGGAGTCCCTTCCACCTTGAGTCGTCGGAGGTGCCGCGGCAGGGGAGGCAGAGGAGGGAAGATGTTCTGGAGACAGAATTCCGACCAGTACACCACGAGAGCGTCCAGGGCGCTGGTCTCTGGATCCCGAGCTAGGGAGATGAATCAGGGGACCTGTCGATTGAAAGAGGCCATCAATTCCACATCCGGATGACGCCATCTGAGCCAAATTTGATTGAAGACATTTTGATGAAGAGGCCACTCCCTGGGATCCACCGTTTCGCAAATGAGAAAGTCCACGACCCAATTGTCAACCCCGGTAATGTGAACTGCTCTAAGAGCCGGAACATGAGCTCCTCCCCAGACCAGGATCCTGGAAGCCTCAGCCATCACTGTGGCGCTGTGAGTGCCGCTCTGGTGACGTAGATAAGCAAACGGAAGTGGGATTGTCCGTCTGAACCCTCACTGGGTGCCTGGACAAAAACGGAGTCCTGTGCAGGAGACACAGAAAAATGGCTCACAATTCCAGAAGCCCAATAGGAAGGGAAGACTCCTGTGGAGACTACAGTCCCTGAGCTGTAAGGTGCCCCCCCCAGCCCTTGAGACTGGCGTCCGTGGAGAGGATCAGCAAGTTTAGCGGGAGGAAGAAACAGCCCAGGGAACAGTTGGAGGAGAGATCCACCACCAAAGCAAGCGGCAGACCAAGAGGGGAAGCATGAACTTCTGATCCAGCGATTGCAAAGATCGTTCCCACCGGGAGAGGATCACCTGCTGTAGAGGGCGCGTTTGGAACTCCACAAATGGAAGTGTCTCGAATTGAGGCCACTATGGTTCCAAAAACCTGCATGCAGAGGCGGTGAGGTCGGCATAGCCATCTGTAAGGAACGAATCCCTTTCTGAAGAATGGAGAGATGCTCAGGAGGAAGGAAAACCTTCACCGAGCGAGTGTTAAAGGCGACCCCCAAAAAGACGATCTGCTGTGAAGGAGATAGGCAAGAATTGGACCGGTTGATGATCCAACCAAACCAATTCAGAAAGTGGCAAGAGTCTGTAGAGCCATATCATTGTCCTCCCTAGAGGTAGATTTGATTAGAACACCGTCTATGTATGGGGTGGCCGATACCCCCCTAGTGGGAAGGAGTGCCATCACGACAGAGATAACCTTTGTAAACACTCTTAAGGCACTGGCCAAACCAAAAGGAAGGGCCAAGAATTGGTAATGATGAGACAGTACCGCAAGGCACAGGAAGCGCTGGTGGGTGGAATAGATAGGGACGTGTAGATATACGTCCTTGATGTCCACAGATTAAAGAAATTCCACGGAAGCGATGACAGATCGCAGAGATTCCATCCAAAAAACGCTGTAAAAGCCCCGCCGAACATTTGGTTTATGGGTATTGGATTGAGGACACCCTGAAGAAACAGAGAGTCGATTGCCTGAAAAAAAGATACCGCCCTGGATAGGGACTGTGGAACAGCCGACTGAAAGAAACGCTCTGGATTGAAGCTGGCAGATGAGATTTTGTAGCCTAAAGATACTACCTCTTGAAACCAAACGTCCGAAATGTGAGAGAGCCAGACGTCTGAAGTGCAGAAGCCTGCCACCCCCCCACTCGAGGCATGTCGAGTGGGGGCGCAGCTTCAGGCATAAGTGGCCTTGCCGGTTCAAATCTTTGCAGGTGGAGGTTGGGACGCCAGGACTGCTGAGTCTTGAAGAATGGTTTGGCCTTCTGTTCCTGGTAATTCTGCGGCCTGGAGAAAATAGTGATGCAGAGACCACGAAGGAACAAAAACACATGCCCGCCTTTTTGGATGGGGTAGTGCGCTTAGTTCTATTCTGAGGAAGATGGTGCTTTTGCCATCCGTGGCTTCCGAGATAATCTCGTCCAACATGGGCCCAAATAGACGAGACCCTGAAAAAGGTAGAGCAGTCAGGGAGCACTTGGATGCTGAATCAGCAGACCAAACCTTGAGCAAAGTGGTCATGCAAACTGCGCCAGAGGAAGCAGAAGCCCCGCGGGCAGCGTCAAGGGCAGCTTCACAGAAATAGTTGCAGATAAGGAGAGACAGATCAACTAGTTCCTCCTGAGGAGGGCCTGAAAGCAGGCCAAAATGAAGTTTGTGAGCCCATTCAGTGACGGCTCTGCTATCCCAGACAGATGCAAAAATTGAGCGAAGGGCACAGCTCGAGGCCTCAAAGGCGGATTTACCAAAGGAGTACACACAGCGATACAGGGGATCGTTGAATAAAGTGGAATCCACCATCGGCAAGTGTGTCACGGACAGCTCTAATTAGCACCTCCATTAAGTGGGAAGAGAGGTAGAACCTTTACCAACACAATACGAATCGGAATCAGATTAGTCACCGTCAGACAAAGCCTCTCTAGGAGAGGAGGCACCATACCTGACATCAGGACCAGCAAAACCTTACCCACATTGGGAGGTGAAACAGAAGAGGACAGTGAAAATAAAGGCAAGCAAGAAGCTCTGGTCCGCTGGCGGGGTTGGCAACAAGGTGAAGACATGGACGGGAGTCGATAAGAGGACGGGTAGAACAAGAATCTGGCAGGCGGGCCACTAGGGGTCTTGAAGGCCTAAACCTGTGATCGCTAGTATAATACACTGCACTACTTATGTACTGCAAGGTGCTGCAACTGTCAGTTTTACACTGACAGGAAGCCTAATAGGACCTAATAGGCTTCCGTACATGGTAGACCTAAAGCCTCTGGTTGCCCCCGAGATTGCATGGCTAGAAACCACTTAGATGCCGCAGTCGCTATTGACTGCAGCATCTAAAGGGGTCAATCGGCCAGCATCAGAGCTAGCTCCGATCGCGGCCATTATAGCATGCAGCGTGGGCTCAGTTTTTGAGCTGCGCCATCAATGCGATTTAACTGTACTGTGGTTTGAAGGAACCCCTTCAGACAGCGACGTATATAGAAGACAGATGTTGTGCAGGGGATAAAGTAACAAAAATTCCTCTTGTGGACCCTTTATTACTTCCAATTTAGCCCTAATGTACACCACCAAATTAAATTAAACAAATGGAAAGGGAAGGGAAAGAAATGGGAAAAAGAAGGGCAAGAAGATCAACTGATGTATTATATTGAATTATTGAAATTCAGTATTAAAATTGCCGACTTAGAAAGGTATAATATACCCGAAAGGGATGGAGCGAACGGTCCCTCATTAAAGTACACCCCATATAATAGATAAACCCATTCAACCTATATATGACAAGATAGTAGGATGGGGATGAAGGGAAAACGATGCATGCATCAGTATCAGATAGCTAGAGTGGAGTGCACAGAGGAGCAAATAATATGATAATGTCTATGTCCCCGGGGCACACCACTATATTATCCTCTGGTACTAATTAATGCCTGTGGAATGAGTCTGTATAAGGCTAAAGTAGCCAGCTGCACACTTCAATGTAGTAAAGTGTGTCACACATAGCAGACAAATGTAATTGTCAGTGCTAAACTCAAAGCTGAACACCAGCACAGCAGCTCACAGCGCTTCAGTAGCTTGTGAGCAGGGATTTAAACAGCTGACGTGCTGTTTTGGTCTTAAGCGTCTGGCCTGTTGCTTGGCAACGTGTTCTCCACGAGTATTGGAGAGAGGTGCAGTGATCTCCTGGCTGCTCTTAGTGTCTCCTGTGTTGCCAAACACTTACAATAAATATAAAGTGTTACTGACATGGACTAGAACATCAGCACTAGTTCGTTTTGCTGTGGAAAATACCTGTCAGATTTCTACCATTGACAAGGTTGCTGATAATAAAATAAATAAGGCACCTGTCAATGTTTAGCACTGACAATTACATTTGTCTGCTATGTGTGACACACTTTACTACATTGAAGTGTGCAGCTGGCTCCTTTAGCCTTCTACAGACTCATTCCACAGGCATTAATTAGTACCAGAGGATAATATAGTGGTGTGCCCCGGGGACATATACATTATCATATTATTTGCCCCTCTGTGCACTCCACTCTAGCTATCTGATACTGATGCATGCATCATTTTCCCTTCATCCCCATCCTACCATCTTATCATATATAGGTTGAATGGGTTTATCTATTATATGGGGTGTACTTTAATGAGGGACCGTTCGCTCCATCCCTTTCGGGTATATTATACCTTTCTAAGTCGGCAATTTTAATACTGAATTTCAATAATTCAATATAATACATCAGTTGATCTTCTTGCCCTTCTTTTTCCCATTTCTTTCCCTTCCCTTTCCATTTGTGCAGGGGATAAAGGCCTTATATTTTTGTAGGAGGAGCTTTTATACGCATCATGTTGGGGGATAACTTCATTGAATAAGTTGTTTTGTGTGCGGGAATACCAAGTATGTGTGTGTTTTATACAGTTTATTGACTTTAATTTGATAAAAAAAATATGTAAAAAAATATAATCTGTTTGTTGTAGATTTTTCTTTTACATGATTTTAATTAGTTTAAGGCTGTTCATATCTGCATCGTCATTTAAATTTTCTTGTTCTGTCATAGGACCCAACTGCCTTATAATGGGTTCTGTAATGGTGTCTGTCCCTTTGAGATGAAAAACAGCGATGAATGCTGCGCAATTCTTCCCTCCAAATATGAAGGAATGTGTGACGTAGTATCAGAAAGGAGCCTTTAACACAGATGTGAACTCGGCCAACAATATTTATGTGACAGTAAGAGACAGTTTTGTCACGTTGTGTGCGTGGACCCACTAGGCCGCACCGCTTTAACGGTATGGCAGCTGGCCAACAGGACACAGGTCAAAGTCTATAGTTCGTATAGGTGTACCTGTGGTAGCTTCAGAAACTAGCAACACAGGCTCGGATGGGACTTAGGCAGCATGCAGGCAACAGGCGTGGTGTAGCAGGACAGGCGTAGTACTCAGGGCAGCACGACTCCAACTCAATACGGAACTTGAACGAGGATAACTCGGGATACAGGTTACAGGTAGCAGGAACGGGAACACTGGGAACTGGAAGACACTTAGGAGACCATTTGCAGATACAAACTAGGGTAATGACAAAAACGCTCAGGCACTGCAGGAATGGGCAGAGCCCTTCTTATAGTCCAGGGTGCTCATGGGCTAATTTGGTCTTTAATTCAGATGCGCGCGCTGGCCCTTTAAGAACGGGCACGAGCGTGCACTCGCACCCTACGGGACACAGCAGAGCAAAGCAGAAGTGAGCGCTGGCGTCTCCTGAGGAGGAGACGGGGACCAGCGCTTACAGATCCATGGCTGCGGCCGTCAGGAGGTAAGCATGTATGAGGATTAAATAAATAAAATCGTGATTGTATAAGCGAGTTAATTTATGTCCACAGATTAGAGTCAGACCATAGAACCAAGACCAAATAAAAGAATAAAGGGATAAATGAATATTCGTAAGTCAAATTGTCATGTAGCACAAAAGTGGATTAACGTCTATTGTCCCGAAGGCTTCTCATTAAGTTTGGTTGGTATTTTATTATTTACTATATTTGTGATTAAGATACTTAAGAATATTAAAAAAGACATAAGACTCCTACTCTAGAAAAAACTATTGGCAGATTATTAACGGACCTAGAAGGAGGCAAACTATATATCCTGAAAGACAGCCCATTTAGGTGGCCATTAAAGAGACTCTGTCACCACATTATAAGTGGTCTATCTCCTACATAATTTGATCGGCGCAGTAATGTAGATTACAGCCGTGTTTTTTTATCTAGAAAAACTATCATTTTTACAAAGTTATGACCTATTTTAGCTTTATGCTAATGACTTTCTTAATGCCCAACTGGGCGTGTTTTACTTTTTGACCAAGTGGGCGTTGTACAGAGAAGTGTATGATGCTGACCAATCAGCGTCATTGTAATGTCCGTGGTCGCTGACCACGAACTCCTTTCATCCAGTCGATGCCCTTCTCTCCAGAGATGTCTGCACATGCAGCCGTCCTGTTCCGCAGTGACCACCAGGGTGTGCTCGCGAGGTCAGTCCAGACTTGAGAAGCCAAAGCGCACGCATGTGGTTAATTGAGCTGATTGCTCCCTGGGCTATAGAAGGTCCCAGCCCCATGCTTCCATGCCTGAGCGTTGTTTGTCGTATCCTAGTTTGTCTTGCAAATGGCCTCCTAGTGTTTTCCAGTTCCAGTGTTCCTGTATCCAGTGTCCTGTATCCAGTGCTATCCTGTTCCAGTGTCGTGCCATCCTGTTCCAGTGCCGTGCTGTCTTGTGCTGTAGCCATGCTGTGCTGAACCTACGCCTGTCCTGCTGCTCCACGCCTGACGTCTACCTGCTGCCTAGTCCCAGCCGAGCTTGCCTTGCTACTGTCCGAGATGCCACAGGTACCTTACACAAACTGTGAACTGCACCCTGTTGGCCAGCTGCCATACGGCCAAGGCGGTACGGCCCAGTGGGTCCACGAACCTAACATGACAGTCATACACTTCACTCCATTCATTTACACAGCACATAGTGATCTTACTAGATCACTATGTGCAGCCACATACTCACACATGAACGTTACACAAGTGTCCCGACATTGAATGAACATCACTACCAGCCAGGACGTGATGTCTATTCACAATCCTGACACTTCGCTAACGTTTGTGGTTGATTTACAGCACAGCAAGCGTAGTCTCGCGAGATTACGGTGTAAACTGTCATTTACAGCGAGATTAGGCTTGCTGTGCTGTAAATCAACCACAAACAAAAGCGAAGTGTCAGGATTCTGAATAGACATCACGTCCTGGCTGGTAGTGATGTCTATTCACTGTCAGGACACTTGAGTAACGTTAGTATGTGTGTATGTGGCTGCACAAAGTGATCTAGTAAGATCACTATGTGCTGTGTAATAAATGGAGAGAAGTGTATGACGCTGATTGGTCAGCGTCACACACTTCTCTGTACAATGCCCACTTGGTCAAAAAGTAAAACACGCCCAGTTGGGCATTAAGAAAGTCATTAGAAATAAAGCTAAAATAGGTGGTAACTCCGTCAAAAATGATTGTTTTTCTAAAAAAAAAAACTGGCGTAAACGACATTACAGCGCCGGTCACATTATGTAAAAGATAGGCCACTTATAATGTGGTGACAGAGCCTCTTTAACCCCATCCCCCTGGTTGCATTCTGGGCCCTAATGACCAAGCAATTTGTATGGTTTTTCCATCGTCACATTCGAAGAGATATAACTTTTTTATTTTTGTGTCAACATAGCTGCATAAGGTCTTGTTTTTTGCGGGACAAGTAGTATTTTTTAATAGCACGATTTTGGAGTAGATGCGACTTTTTGTCAGGATTCACAGAAAACAGCAGTTTTTCCATTGTTTTTTATTTTATTTTTTACGGCGTTCACCGTGCGGGTTAAATAATGTAATAGTTTATAGTCTGGGTCGTTACGGACGCAGCGATACCAAATATGTGTAACTTTTTTGCTTTTTTTTTTTTTAATAGTAAAGCATTTTGTAAGGGGAAAAAGTGGGGTTTTAATTTATTTTTTTCACTTTTTTTTTAATTAACTTTATTAAACTTTTTTTTCACTTTTTTACCAGTCCCACTAGGGGACTTTAATATGCGATAATATGCGGACAGGCATCTGCTAGGCCATGCCTGAGGCATGACCTAGCAGGCATTCACTACAGGCAGACCTGGCGGCCTTTATTAGGCCCCAGTTGCCATAGAAGACACAGACACCCCGTGATCTTGTCGCCGGGTGTCTGTGGGATGAGAGGGTCTCCAAAACCACTCAGATGCGGTGCTCGCTATTGAGCGCTGCATCTGAGGGGTTAAACAGGTGAGATCGATACTAATATCGATCTCACCTGTTTGAGCAGGGATGCCTGCAGCCTTCAGCTACCTCTGGCAGCTGAGAGCAGGGAGATTTAATAGCTCCCTGCTCTGTTTATTTATTCTTATGCAGCGCCGTGAAAAGGCTATTGCATCAGAATAAAGCCCACTAATGACCACCGTGAAAAGTCTTATTGGCGGTCATTAAAGGGTTAAATAGAGAAGGACCCGAGACATATACTGAAAGTGCTAAATTAGACGTCCCCCTGAAAGGTTACCAATTGTTTAATAAGGAATGTGTCAGGAAAAAGATTGGGATGTGGTTGTTTCTGTTGCGGTCAGAAAAATTTGAGTTTAGAATGTGATGTGAAATATATGCACAAGATTGACCCAGAGAATATTAGGAAGTAATGGTGTGTTAGATAAAAGGAGGTTGTTTACATAGTTCAATATGTAAGACTAACTGATCGGAAAAGCAGAACTATAGAAGAGTGTGTCAATGAATGTTGATATGAATTGTATGTGTATAAAAGCATAGATTTTGATAAGAGTGACTGTACAAGTGATGAAGATTAATACAGCTAGGTACATTGCAGTGAGAAATGTGGATTATGACGAGAAGTATGATGTAGACACATATACAGTATGTGTGTGTCGCGGGCTAGTCTGAGGAGCGTATGGAGCAAATGAGAATAGATTGTACCGTTTGATGTGGGATGTTTTTCTCAATCCAGATTGAGAACTAAATTTATTGAACTTTAAATTATTGTTATTATATGTCAAAATATTGTGTAAAAGTCCTAGTACATTGAACTGAATTAAAAGATTAAAATAGACTGGCTTTTTAACCCCTTCTCGACATCCGCCGTATATATACGGCGCACGCCGGGTGGGGGAATATGGAGCGGGCTCACGGGCTGAGTCCGCTCCATAGAGCGAGTGTGTCCCGCTTGTTTAACCCGTTAAATGCCGCGTTCAATAGAGATCGCGGCATTTAAATTACTAAAAACAGGGGGGCGACCCCCTGTAAAGTCTCAACGGCACCCCCGCGGCGAGATCGGGTGGAGCCGTTGCTTCACACGGCTGCCTGGGGGTCTGACGAAGTCCCCCAGGTCCGCCATCTTGGTACTCCTATGAAGCTCTGCCTCCGGCAGAGCTTCATAGGAGACTGTCAGAATCACGATATACTGCAATACATTAGTATTGCAGTATATCGTGCAAGCGATCTAACGATTGCTGGTTGAAGTCCCCTAGGGGGACTAATAAAAAATTTAAAAATGAGTTAAATAAAGTTGTTTTTTTTGTGTAAAAATAAAATAAAAAATAAGAGTTCAAAAAACCCCCCTTTTTCCATTTTCCCCCTAGAGCATAGTAAAAAATTAAATAAATAAACATAATTGGTATCGCCACGTCCATAAAAGTCTGAACTATCAGAATATATCATTATTTAAATCGACTGAAAAATAAAGAAGTTACGGCTCTCGGAATTTGGCAAAACCAAATAAATTTTCTTTTTTACACTTAGGTTTTTACTTGTAAAAGTAGTAAAACATAGAAAAAACTACACATATTTGGTATCAGCGTAATTCTATTGACCCATAGAATAAAATTAACACGTTGTTTTAATTGTACAGTGAATTCCGTAAAAATGGCGCGCAAAAAACTATGGCGGAATTGCTGTTTTTTTCATTTTCTACCCCACAAATAATTTTTTTCCCGTTTCTTAGTACGTTATACGGCAAAATAAATGGGGCTACGAAAAACTACAACTTGTCCCGCAAAAATCAAGCCCTCATAGTACTATATCGACGGAAAAATAAAGGCATTATGGCCTTTGGAAGGTGGGGAGGGAAAAACGAAAATGAAAATCTGAAAAAGGTCTGCGGCGTGAAAGGGTTAAAGTACCTTATATAAGGTTTAAGTAATTAATGTTAGCTGTGTAAAGTCATGTTTTAGAGTTATAAATACAGCAGTTTCCTTTCAGCATTTTGGCTTGCTGAGGCTTCTAGTTCTACAAGAAAAGGGAAGTTGTAAAAGGTGGGGGGCAGCAGCTGATTGCAGTGTGTGAGAATGTTAGAAGGAAGTAAATGACTGCTCTCTCTCTCTCCCTCAAGTTAAATATTACAACAAGCATGGTCTGCATAAAGGACATTGCTGATTTATTAGAAAACAAACTGATATTTTTTTCTCTATCCCTGTGTCTCCAGACTGTTACCAATATTTTGCCTTCACACACAGAGGCAAACAGTATGCCTGGATGGTTCTTCCCCAGCGTGCAGCGAATTCCACTGATATTTTCACCTGTACAATGAAAGAGCTGTTGGATAAATGGTCCCCCAAACACTCCACCCTTGTCTATTGCAATATGTTGATGATTTGCTTTTGTGTTATGTGATCGATTTTGTAACAACACTAATTAATTTTCGTTCTCTTATCTTAAAACTATTAAATTCTAGAATTAATTTGTGCAAAACACAATCCTCAGGGGAATGTATGACCTAAGAGAGCACAGTTCCCCAACCCCAGTACCCTTTTCAACACATTTGTATGGAATTCATGGAAATCAATAAATGTGAAGGAAAGAAATACTGCTTAGTCATAATAGACGCCCTGTTTAGATAGATAGAGGTTTTCCTGGCAACAAACCCAGATGCACTAACAGTGGCTAAGGCCATTGTGAAATAAATAATACCTAGATTTGGAATTCCAGAAAGAATTTATAGCGATAGTGGACCTCATTTTGTAAATAAAACAATATCTCTGATGGCACAAACATTGTGTATTTAACTAAAAAATCACTGTGCCTACCATCCCCAATCAGCTGGATTGGTGGAAAGACATAATGGTATTTTTAAGAATAAACTAAAAAATACCATGGAAGAAACAGGAAAAAAATTGGGTTTATTGCCTACCCTTAATAGTGTTAAACATGCATGTAACACCCACTGAAATAGGAATAACCGGCTTTTGAAATTATTTATGGAAGACCCTTTTTTAATTCCATCACGAAGACCATTTTACAGAATAGATGAAGAAGCAGATAATACCTTAGCTGACTATTTGGTAAAAATGCTAACCAACAAAGAAGTTTCGGTTCCTAATTCTATTCCAGGTGATCCTGTTCCTGAGTCAGAAGTTATCAAACCTGGATTCTGATTCGAGCAGTGAAAAAAAAACACTGGCATCAGGATAGATGGGAAGGTCCATATCAAGTCTTGCTTACCACTCCTACCGCAGTCAAGATAGCAGAGTTTACTTCCTGGATCCACTTATCCCATTGTAAACTAATTAGAATGATAGGGTCAGAACAGAGATCTGATTGAATTTTCAAAAGTCCAGCTACAAAGGGAGGTCTTCCATAAGGGAAGATTTGTCTCAAACCTGGTGAAAATCCACTTTACCCTTCCCTGACAAGGATGTCAGATCTAGGATACCTAGGGTTATAATTTTTGGATTACTGGGATTGGTGGGAGGAAGGTATGATCCAAGCCAGAGATATGATCCCATAGGGTATGATCCAAGCAAGATATGGGATCCCGCAGATAACATTAAAACTGGAACTACTGGTCACTGGGAATGGAATTTGGTTAGTCTTAACTTTAGTAAAGGACAACAGCCACGTTTCAAATAGATTTTTGTGACCTGATCAAAACAAAGTGTAATCAAAATAAAGAAGCATCCAAATTAACAGGGTCAGACAAATACATCTGTGCCATACCTGCAACACATATAGAGCTAGGATGTGCAGGTCATGGGATCTAGCCATATGGATCACATGAATGACAGATTGTGAATATACTCTACACGAAAATCCAGACACCAATTTAAAAAATCGGTTGTCAATAAGAAAGCAAGCACACTCTCCATGCAATAAATGTACTAATTGTAACATATTACTAATAAATCTTCCAAATCCACAAGCAACTGATGGAGGATTATATGTGATTGGTCACAGGAGCGTGGGGGAAAAATGCGGCCTCTGTCCTATTACTCTACAGCCGCAGTGCTAGAGCACAGATCTGCTGACATAGTCGTCCAGCACTACCTAACCATCCAGGTACCCCACGCCGTACATGAGCTCATGAGCACTGTAAAAACCAAGCATTTGTCTGTTGCATGATTCACAAAGATTGAGCTCACACTTCTCTCCCCAAGCATTACCAAAAAATGTTGTGTGGTCCTAAATACAGATACCCTACTTCCGCTAAGGCATCTCTAATGTATTTGATGTTGCACTCACTAACCCTGATGCTGAGTATTTTGTAGATGGATCATGATACTGGAGTGAAGACCAAGGACATTTTCTCACTGGGTATGTGGAAGTCCACAACGGTAAGCCAGTCACACAACAATCCCTACCCTCCAGTAGCTCTGCACAGGAGGCGGAACTAAGAGCACTCACTAAAGCGTGTAAGTTGGGTAAAGGGTGGTGTGTAAATAAATATATATATATATATATATATATATATATATATATATATATACACACACACACACATACATACAGGCTCCAGGTACATTTTTTGAGTAGCCCATAACTTTGGAACTATATGGCGAACTAGAGGTTTCCGAACCTAGGCTGGTAAAGCTATAAAAAAACGCACATGCAGTGAAAGCACTGGTCTGTGAGCTGTGTAGGTTGTGGAGTGTGGCTGGAAAATCGAATTCCATTTTAAACGCTTCAGCGCTGGATCCTACCCTGCCCTCTATTTCCAGTGAAAGCACTGTTAGAGTCCTTATAGCTGCCTTAAAAGGTAACAATAATAAAAGGTACAAGCGCACACCCAAAATTTTGATAGCCAGTCAGAAGGCAATGCACTGGCCGACCAAGCAGCAAAAGCAGCCACCACTGCTACCCTCCCTGTGCTCACAGTCCAACAGGTGGCCCCCGTCACGGAGGAATTGCTATGTGCTCTCCAAACCCAAGCACCGGCCCTGAGCACAAACTGTGGCAGGAGGCGGGGGCAGTTAGAGGTGAAGGAGGGCTATGGCATGTAAAGTGTAATGTATGCCTGCCCCAAATCTGGTCTCCCATGATTTGTGCCCTGGCGCATGGGCTGACACACTGCTCTAAGTGACCCATGAGTCAATTAGTACTTAGAACCTGGCACACCTCGGGATGCAGCAAAATACAAAGGTGAATGATCGGTGCACAGCACAACCTAGGAAAGGTAGTAAAAACACCAGTAAAACACACACCAAGTCCTACTACCCCTTTCAGAGACTGCAGGTGGACTACATACAGCTAGCTCAGGTGGGGCCATGTAAATATGTCCTAGTCTGTATTGATATGTTTTCAGGGTGGCTTGAAGCCTTCCCATTATCAAAAGCAAATGTTGCTAGCACAGAGGATAAGCTATTAAATGAAATAGTATGCAGGTATGGTGTTCCACAGACCATAGAAAGCGATAGAGGAACACATTTTACTCAGGAGTTACTGGGGAAGATCATAAAAAGCCTAGGAATAGAGAAAGCATTTCATATACCATCCGCAGAGCAGCGGCAAAGTGGAAAGGTTAAATGTAACATTAAAATTGAAAATTCAGAAATCCATGGATGAGACTTAATTGCCATGGACTAAATGCTTGCCTATGGCCCTGTTTTCCGTAAGAAGCACCCCAAGTGGAAAGGATCAACTCTCCCCTTTTGAGATTCTTTTTGGGTGTCCTCCAAAGACTGGTTTATATTTTCCCCAACAATTGCAGAGCAATTATGATAAAATGACAATATCTGATGGCCTTTTATAAACGACTCGAAAAAGAGTGCACAAATTGACAGTCCTCTATTCCAGATCCTAACTCTCTTGCAGGAACCCTCTCCTTTCAACCGTGAGATTGTGTTGTTGTAAAGATCCATAATCGTACCAGCCTACAGCCTCGCTATACAGCACCTCATCAAGTGCAGCTGGTGACTGCTACTTCAGTAAAACTCCAATGAAGAGCCACTTGGATACACGCTAGCAACTGCAAGAAGATACTGACCCAAGATGTGGTATTTGGTAGTGACGCTCCTGAACCTGATGCTAGTCAACACACTGCCATCTTACCTAAATAGGGACGATTGGGACAATAAATTCATCAAGCTCCTCCAAGTTTTATACAAAGACTATGTACCAAGAAATTATGACCAAAGAACAATATGATGATCTAGGAGTTACCCCTTACGAAAACCTGTACTCTGAAGTATGAAGGATCTTGTGAAATCTTACCGAATGCAAGATACCATATGTTACCGTAGAAGGAAGGATATCAATTTACAAAAGGCTAAACTGCCAGGAAGCTTAATCAACCGCCAAGAGATAACTATGTATGCATATTTCTATATCACAGGAAACCGACACACTGTCTTCAGCCAAGCCTGAGCCACAATATGCACTAATATGTGTATATAAACCACATTTGATATAAACCTTATATGATGAAACTCAGACAACTGCTTGACAACTTTATGTTGTGTGTTTTGTGGTCTTCTTGCCGGCAAGAATAAAAAGTGCTTATCCTTGATTCAGATGACTTTGTGCCTCACTTGATAGAAAATAAGAATTCTCCTGTCATTGATAATCACAGCTGGTGCCAAGCAAAAAGTCTGCACTATGTATAAAACATTGCCGAAAGTGTTATATTTATGTAGCTGTCACGTAGCGGGTTTGTGGATCCGCTAGGCCGTACTGCCGTAGCGGGGAGGCAGCTGGCCAAACAACATGGAACCCCAGTAATACAATGTGGATAGTCCAGACAGTGGCCGCAGCTCTGGTACTGATGGAGACCGGTGCAGCAGGTAACGCCAAATGTGGCGGATAACACAGGTGCCGCAGGTTGCGTCAGACGTGGCAAATTCCTCCGGACGTGGCAGATGACAGGTCGTGGCAGATGACACAGGACGTGGCGGATGGCACTGCAGGTTGCACCAGACGTTGAAAATTCCTCCGGACATGGCAGAATACACAGGACGTGACACGACTCCGACACGAATAGGCACAGGAACAAGAACAGCACAGGATACAGGAACAGGTAACAAGGCACGGGTAACAACTGGAACGGGAAACACTAAGGGACCATTTGCAAGACAGACTTGGGATAACTAACAACGCACAGCCAAGGATCAGAAGGGCTGGGGCCTTCTTAATTGACCAGTAAATCATGGGCCGTTGATGATGATTTCCTGGTGCGCGCACGCTGGCCCTTTAAGGCCGGGCACGAGCGTGCGCACGTACCCTATGGGACACAGCAGAACAGAGCGGAAGTGAGCGCTAGTGTCTCCTAGGAAGGAGATGGGGAACATGGCTGTGGGCGTCGGAAGTGAGTAAACACGACGGCCCGTGGCCATGGACGCTACAGTATCTCCCCTCTTACGCCCCCTCTTCTTGGGGCCAGAGCGAGTGAGACATTTTTTAATAAGAGCTGGAGCACTGACGTTCTCTTCTGGCTCCCAGGACCTCTCCTCAAGACCAAACCCTCTCCAGTCCACCAAATAAAAAGTCCTTCCTCCTACCCTTTTGCTGTACAGGATCTCCCTCACCTCGAATATATCAGAAGAACCGCTGGGAGCAACTATGGAACTAGAAGTCTTGCTGTAGCGGTTCAGGACAACGGGTTTCAGGAGGGACACATGAAAGGAGTTGGGGATTCTGAGGGTAGGAGGCAGCAGCAGCCTATAGGAGACAGGGTTTATCTGTTGCAGAATCTCCAAAGGACCAAGAAACCTGGGAGCAAACTTGTATGAAGGCGCCTTCAAACGAATGTTCTGAGAGGACAGCCAGACTTTTGGTACCCGGAATATACTGAGGCGGCTCTCTTCTTCTTGAATCTGCTTTTCGCTTCATGCGATTGACGGTCAGCGAAATAGAGGACCGGGTCTGTTGCCAGATTTGCAGAAAGTCCCCATAAGCAGAGTCAGATGCGGGTGCCCGAGATGTGGTCGACACTGGAAGAGGGACTCTAGGATGTTGACTGTACACAATGCGAAATGGAGTGGAAGTGGTGGACTCACTTGTGTGGTTGTTGTATGAGAACCCGGCCCATGGAAGAAGCTGTACCCAGTTATCGTGCTGTGAAGAGATGAAGTGGCGGAGGTAATTCTCCATGATCTGGTTGATCCTCTCAACTTGCTCATTGAACTGGGGGTGATAGGCTGAGGAAAAGTCGAATCTCACATCCAAGAGTTTACAGAGGGCTCTCCAGAACTTTGAAGTAAACTGAACCCCCCCGGTCAGACACAATGTGAAGAGGCAAGCCATGCAAGCAAAAGATGTGCTGAATGAAGAGACTCGCCAGTCGAGGAGCAGAAGGTAGGCGGGTCAGCGGGATAAAATGTGCCATCTTAGAGAACCAGTCCACCTCCTCCAGACAGTGTTGCATCCTGCTGAGGGGGGAAGGTCTGTGACAAAGTCTATTGCAATGTGCTGCCAGGGGGCGTTGGGTACAGGCAGAGGTTGAAGCAGGCCGGCAGGCTTGGAGTGAGTAACTTTGTTAGAAGCACACACCGTGCAAGAAGGGACAAAGTCCAGATCATCTTTAGGTAGCGTGGGCCACCAGAAGTGACGAGCAATCAGGTCTCGGGTTTTACGGACACCAGCGTGCCCAGCTAGTTTAGAACTGTGTCCCCAGCGGAGAACTCTTCTCCTGTCTGCCAGCCGAACACAAGTCCTCCCCGGAGGGATGTCTCTAACCTGCAGAGGATTAGCAGTGACAATGCAGGACGGGTCTATGATAGTCTGAAGGGACTCCACCGTGTCTTCCGTCTCAAATGATCTGGACAGGGCATCGGCCCTCACATTCTTGTCCGCGGGACGGTAGTGGAGCAGAAATTGGAAACGGGTGAAAAGCAGCGACCACCTGGCTTGACAGGGATTCAGTCGTTGTGCAGACTGAAGGTAGGTGAGGTTCTTGTGGTCGGTGTAGATCAGGTTGGGGTGAGCAGCGCCCTCTAGAAGATGTCTCCACTCTTCCAGGGCCAATTTGATGGCCAGTAGCTCCCGATCTCCAATGGAGTAATTGCGCTCAGCAGAAGAAAACAGTCTTGAGTAGTAGCCACATACCACTGCCTTTCCTTTGGAGCTCCTCTGGAACAGAAGTGCACCTGCACCAACAGAGGAAGCGTCCACTTCCAGAGAGAACTGCCGAGATACGTCAGGATGATGGAGGATCGAGGCTGAAGTGAAGGCTCCCTTGAGGCTAAGGGTATGTTCACACGCACTAATTACGGACGTAATTCGGGCTTTTTTGCCCCGAATTACGTCCGAAAATAGCGCCTCGATAGCGCTGACAAACATCTGCCCATTGAAAGCAATGGGCAGACGTTTGTCTGTTCACACGAGGCGTATATTTACGCGCCGCTGTCAAATGACGGCGCGTAAATAGACACCCGTGTCAAAGAAGTGACCTGTCACTTCTTTGCCCGTAATTGGAGCCGTTATTCATGGATTCCAATGAATAGCAGCGCCAATTACGTCCGTAATTGACGCGGCGTTCAAGCGCCTGCACATGCCGTTACGGCTGAAATTACGGGGATGTTTTCAGGCGGAAACATCCCCGGAATTTCAGCCGTTACGGACGCCCTCGTGTGAACATACCCTAATACATGCGAACTCTGCCTCTGGAGTCCACACTTTGGCATTCACACCCTTCTTGGTAAGGGACGAGATGGGAGCCGTCAGAGAAGAAAAGTTAGGAATAAACTGATGATTCTCTGGGACATTGTGATTTTCCTCTGGACAGTCCTGGGAATACAGAGGACTGGGACATCTCTCTGGTGGATTTCTCCTACTGGATCCATCTGTAGGAAACACACAGTGACTGAATACATGACTACTGTATATCTGTCTATATATCAGACACTTCTCCCAACATCTGCAATTCCATGTTTATTTTTAGAGCGTACGTTATAGTATTTGGGTCCTCACCAACTGTGCTAGCATTCTAGCACTTGGTAGGTGGCAGGCCTGATGTGGCCTATGAGCAAATAAGTGGCAATGGTGTCGTAGGGGAAAAAGACGGCTTCCTACTCCGCTATGGTATTCAACGTACAAAACTTGAAAGTAGCAGGGCACATCTTTTTTAAAGAAGCACTCCCCCAAAACTTGTGAAGGTAATTTTTTACCGGTGGCTGTTATTGTGAGTTAGCCACTCCCTTCTGGTCCTCAGCTGTGTCATGTGACCAGCAATAGGACTCTCCAATTGCCACAGCGTCTCACGCGTGGATAGGAAATCAGTTTCCCCATTCATTCCTATAACACGCACATCGAGGCTGTGATAGTAATGAATAGAGAAACTGACTTCCTGTCCACACGCTGTGGCAACTGAAAAGTCCTATTGCTGGTCACATGACACAGCGGAGGACCAGAAGGGAGGGGATAACTCACAAAAACAGCCTCTCTAATAGGCTATAGAATAAAAACTTTTGTGGGAGAGCTTCTTTAAGAGTGCACTGGTAACCTAAAAAACCCCAGGGCGTCACATGCTTATTTAGCCCTTAAGGTTAGAGCTATTTTCGCCATGTGGACTTTACATTCCATCGGCCATAACTTTTTTTTTTTTTTTTTAAGGCTACACAGCGATTTAAGAAAAAGTAGTGGAGCGTGCTCCATAGTGTAATAAAATCAGTGGTGTACAGAAATAAATGTTGAAATGATAATCACCAAAATAGTTTTTTTGTTAAATCAATTAGGGTCTGTGACAGCTGCCCCACCCTGCAGGCCTCTAGCATAGGGTACAATTTACCTAAGGAAGAGCTCAGATCGACCTTAAATTGTGTTGTAAGTTCCCCACTTCTCTACACAACGGTGACAGCGCCCAATCTATTCCTGCTTTCTTCACATCACTCCGGATGTCTTACTTGGTTATATGAGGCCGAGTTGTATATTTTTTTAGGAATCATTTTCGGTTAAATACATCCTGGTGATTAATCAGACCAGGCCAACGTCCATTACTCCATGGTCCAGTTCTGATGCATGTGCCCATTGTAGGTGCTTTTGGTGGTGGACAGGGGTCGGCATGTCACCCCTAACTACAGTAAGCTTTGGTGCTCTGAGTGATCTGACACCTTTCTATCATAACCAGAAGTAACTTTTTCAGCAATTTGTGCTACAGTAGCGCTTTTGTGGGATTGGTCTAAATTGACTAGTCTTCGCTCCCCAAGCGCATCAATGAGCCGTGGGTGCCCATGACCCTGTCTCCGGTCAGTGGTTGTCCTTCCTTGGACCCCTTTTGGTAGGTACTAAGCACTGCATACCGGGAACACCCCACAAGACCGATTGTTTTGGAGATGCTCTAACATAGTCATCAGAATTTGGTCTTCATCAGAGTCGCTCAGATCCTTACACATGAACATTTTTCTGCTTGTAACACATCAACTTTTCAAATGTTCATTTGATACCTAATATCTCCCCCCCCCCCCTTGTCTGGCACCATTGTAACCAGATCATCAATGTTATTCACTTCACCTGTCACCGGTTTTAATGTTATGGCTGATCAGTGTATGTGTGTGTGTGTGTGTATATATATATATATATAGCTAGCTATCACAGTGGAAGCGGGTAAATCCACATCCACTCATCATTATCTACCCTCTCTTTTTTTAATCTTTACAAAGAGTTCTAACAATTCGATGTGCAGGAAGTGCTATTCTTCTGGCCAACATATATCTGTCTCTTCTTACCTTGTGATGTGCGTGGCCGGTAGTTCTCCATCATGACCTCCTTGTACAGATCCTTGTGTCCTTCTAGATACTCCCACTCCTCCATGGAGAAATAGACAGTGACATCCTGACACCTTATAGGAACCTGATACACACAATGATACAGTCATCACCCAGACACTTCCAGTGCGGTTACTGTAGAATTTCCCAGCAGAGTCACCTCTCCAGTCAGCAGCTCAGTCATCTTGTAGATCAGTTCTAAGATCTTCTTCTCATGTATCCGGGAGTGAGGGGGAGGCTCTGTGATGGGACTACTGCTCCATCCTCCTGACTCATGGATGATGGGAGTCGTACAGTCACCCGATGTCTTCTTCACTATTGTGAACTCCTGTGTATGGGGATCAGAAGCAATGTTAGAAAATATTATTATACTGAAGGAGTAGTAGATGCTCGGAGCAAACTTCCAGTAGATGTGGCTGGAAAATCAGCAGTAAGTGAATGTAAAACTGCTGGGGAAAAACATAGATCTATCCTAAGAGAAAACTAAAAAGGAAATAATAGTAGAAAGTGGGAGGTTGTGACCCCGCTGTATAGAGCTTTAGTGACTCCACATGTGTAATACTGGAGACCTCACCTACAAAAAGACATTGAGAAAATAGAACTAGGCCAAAGACGACTACAAGAATGGTGGAAGGTCTGAAGACAAGCTTCTCAGGAGAAACCATCATTTGTATCTCCTGGAGGAAAGAAGTGAAAAGGGGACATGATGGAAACCTTCGCATATCTTACAGGAGGAAAGATATTAAACACAAGAACAAGGGGCACAATCTGACATTAGTGGTGGGGGGTTCAGAAGCAATGTCAGAAAATATATTTATACTGAAAGAGTAGTAGATGCTCGGAGAAAACTTCCAGCAGATATGGTTGGAAAATCAGCAGTAAGAAAATGCAAACCTGCCAGTGAGAAACAGATCTATCCTAAGGGAATACTAAAAAGTCATACTATTGGGGGTGACTAGATGGACCATGTGCTCTTCTCCTGCCGTCATCTTCTATGTTTCTATATAGATGTCATCCTGATCCTCCTAGTTCTTCCTACTTATCATTCTCATTGCTCTACAACATTACTATTGCTGCATTGGTGGCACGACACATAACTGACCATATTGGTGGCTGATCTACAGCTGTTGGCTTCTTGACGTCACTTGGAAGGTCTGGACGCTGTTATTCAGGACACTGGATTCTTCCTATTATGTATTGTCCCTTCCCTATATGTGACTTGTTCTATAATGTAGAAAAGTTTATCTCTCCGCTCAACAGGTAGATGATCTCCAAGGTGAAGTTTAATATTCTTCTGCTTATCTCATTCCTGTCCTTGTCCATCCTTGGTGGGTCATTCAGGAGAAGGAACGTTGTGGAGGAGAAGATGAGAAAACTGGAGGAACTGGAGGATCTAGTACTGCAGACGTCTTTATGAAGAAAGGAGAAGATGGAGATCATACAGGGGACAACATCATGTGTGACATACAGAGCCTCACTTATTGATCATTGAGAGAAACATCTTCTCAGAGCCGTCACCACATGGAATAAAGGGGTATTCCCAACACTGACATTTCTCCCCAGGATATGCCAAAAATGTCTGATAGAAGCGGCTCCCACCTCTGGCCGTGCTCGGCTGTTTCTGGAACTCCTATACAAGTGAATGGAGAGAGTTGTGCACATGTGTGGTCATCTCTCCATTCATTCTGCACATGGATGCAGTCATCACCTCACCAGGTGGGTCGGGGGACCCCTGTTCTCCCCATAGATGTGGTACCCACATATATCAGACATTTATGGCATATCTCTCAGGTGAAAAGAGTAAAATGAAGACATTTCCCCAGACAATGAAGACCTGACTCCTGACAACCTGACACAAGGCGAAGACTGGGGAGACATTGCGGACATCTCACAAGACATGGTGCACACTATGTAGTCAGTGTTTGATATGAACTTTGAGGTTCTGCAGCAGCTGAGTTGACATTATATATAAAGAAAACATGCAGTGTGATCTCCTACCATTTTCTGGAACAGGTGGTGTGGAGCAAATTAATTACAGGATTTTTGTACTTTCTACGGTATATCTATATGCCAGTACATTAGCCTGTGTACGGATAGTACACAGGCAGTTGTTAGGACATATATAACCTATAAGAAATAGATGCTCCCAAAACTCAAAAGATAATGAAAATAGAAAAATATTTTTATTTAAAGGGATCCTGTCATCAACATCTTTTTTTTTTAAACTTGTTTTTATTGAAAAGTGAGTTTGTTTTATCACATTATGAAGAATAAAAAAACAAAATGCAAAGGACAACAGTGTCCCTATCAATACACCTAAGCACTCGCAGGTGCTGAACAAATCTCAACAGTATTGCCATCCTGTTTACTTCACTTACCCAAAAAAAGGCATAATAAATTTTTTTTTTTTTTAACAGATAGTACATCCATTCGCTTCACATTTTCACAACTGTATAAAATTCACACAATATGTTTATATGTGAGAGGTCCGGGAGATCCACTACATTATCCGTCTCATCCCTACCTGCCTATCTTCTCCTCCCCCCCCTCCTTGCATCCACAGCCGTCTCTATTTCCCTCGGAGTGTATGTTGTCTCAGTGCTGTTGCACCATATGTCCCATATTTTGTGGAAGTTGTCCGGCCGATCTCTATGTTTAAAAATGATACGTTCATATGATATAGTGGAATTAACCATCTGCTTCCATACTGTAACCTTAGGAGGTCGACGATCCATCCATCTCATAGAAATGCCTTTGCGGGCCAAGAAAAGGGTCTCTTGTAGAAATATTTTGGTATGACGGGACCATATGTCTTCCTCCAGTATTCCAAATAGACACAACTCTGGAGTCCCTACAACAGGAAATGGTAACATTAAGTTAAGGAAACCGATGATCTCTGACCAGTAAGAGCGGAGGTGTGGGCACATCCATACCATGTGCCAGAAGTCAGCTGGGGCATGTGAACATTTCGGACAAGCCGGTTCTGATATGTATTTCATTTGAAATAGGCGCTGAGGCGTCAGATACGCCTGATGAATATAGTACAGCTGGATGAGCTTATTATTAGCAGCGGGTGACACATGTAAGTGTGATTGTAGTAGGTCTTCAATGGAATCCTCCGTCAAAGAAGGGATTAGTTGAGACCACCTGGAAATAATCGGCAGTGGGTTCGCATTAGCCTTCTGTTCAATCAAGTGAGCGTAAATAGTAGAGATCAGACCTCTGGGGCCCTGTGATCGGACCACCCCGATGAGTGGGTAGGAGGAGATGGGTTGACGCTGTCTCGGAAACTGCTCAGCAAGGAGGTGACGCATCTGCAGATATCTGAAGAAATGCTGTCGAGGAAGCCGAAATTTTTCTTGCATTTGTTCGAAGGACAAAAGGATATTATTTTCATACACATCTCCAAGCACTGTGACACCCACATCAATCCAGTATGCGGCATCTGGGAACTTTACCAAGGATTCCAACACCGTGTTATGCCACAGAGGAGTTTCTGCGGGGATGTCTGAAGAACTCGATATAGTCATAGCCACTTTCCAGACTTCCCTTGCCACTCGACAGACAGGCAGTAAAGAGGATCTTGGCACGTCCTGATGAAACAACACCGGCCACAATGACTTATGTGCAGAATAGTCCATTAACATACCCTCAAGGCCCGGGGGCCGTTTGGTTTGCGTCCAGGTGCTTAGGTATTTGAGTTGGCCGGCCAGATAGTATAAATAAATGTCCGGGAGAGCAATACCAGCCATCTCCTTTGGTCTTTGTAGCTTCTGTAAGGCCAGTTTTGACCTAGACCTTCCCCATATAAAGGAAATGATGAGGGACTCCAGTTTCCGGAAGAAGGACTTTGGTATGGGAGTGAATATATGTTGTAAAATATAAAGACTCTTAGGAAGTATCACCATTTTAATCAGATTAATTCGTCCCATGACCGACAATGGGAGGGCCGCCCATATCTTAAACTTTTCTCTGGCAATGGATAATAGAGGATACACATTGAGTTGTAGGGAGATTGCCGCCTTTCTGGTAATGAGTATACCCAGGTATTTAAATTGGTCAACTACAGCAAGTCCTTCTCTCGTGGAGCCCGCCGACTGTGTTTCCCCAGGCTGTAAAAACAAGATGGTCGATTTGGACCAGTTAATGCGCAGTCCAGAGTAATCTCCAAAGGTGTTTATAAGATGCATCATTCTCGGTAGGGAAGACTGTATCTGCGAAACAAATAACATAATATCATCTGCGTACAGTGCAATACGGTCCTCACCCGTCTTGTGTGGGACCCCTTTTACTTCCGGATCTGATCTGATGAGTATTGCCAATGGTTCCATTGCCAGTGCAAATAGTAGGGGTGACAGGGGGCAGCCCTGCCTAGTTCCCCTACCTAGGTCAAAGGAGGTAGATGTGAGGCCATTCAGCGCTATATTAGCCCTGGGATGCTTGTAAATTATCTGTATCCATGACACAAATGCAGGGCCGAATCCAAAACTAGACAGAACACTAGCTAAGTAGGTCCATTCCACAGAGTCGAAAGCCTTAGCCGCATCCAAGGAGGCCAGGGCCCAGTTGTTTTTGTTACGCTCGCCTATCTGCGCCACCGTCTGGACTCTCCTCAGATTATCAGACGTACTCCTCCCAGGGATGAACCCCGATTGATCCGGGTGAATAATGTCAGAGATGACGGAATTTAATCTAAGAGCCAGTACTTTAGTCAGCAGTTTGTAATCTGTGTTGAGTAAAGAGATGGGCCTGTAAGATCCGCAATCCATTGGAGTTTTATCCGGCTTCAGAAGTACAATTATAGTCGCATCATACATTGAGGCCGGCAGAGTTCCTTTTCCAAAGGAGGCATTCAATATTTCCAGTAGTTGTGGTAGGAGTTGCTCCTGATATTTAGTGTATACCTCCAGGGGAAGTCCATCAGGGCCCGATGCCTTGCCCTTTGCCATGGTGGTCAATGCTTCCGATAGTTCAGGTAGCGTGATAGGGGCTTCCATAAACTCCCTCTGTGACTCCGTTAGTTGTGGAATCTCCATGTCCAGTAGGTAATCCCTGATGTTCTGTGGAGACACCTGTATTTTAGATTCGTAGAGTTCTTTGTAGAATTCAGTGAAGCGAGACATAATCCGCTCATTGTCGTGTACCACTACCCCTGCCGCGGAGTGAATACGCAATATTGCTGGCGAGGACGAATTACTATGAATCATGTGTGCCAGCAAGCTGCTGGATTGATTACCCAGTTCAAAGTATTTCTGGTTGGAGAAGAATATGCGACGCTTCGTTTTTTCCTGCAGGAGATGAACATATTCCCTGCCTCTCTGTAGCCACGTCTGTTGGTTCAATGGGGTGGGATCTTCTATGAATGCGGCCTCTAAAGTTGTACATTCAGCTGCCAGCAGTTGTTCCACCTCAGAGGCCTGCCTTTTGTGGTAGGAGATCGAGGACTGCAAACACCCACGCAGGTATGCCTTCAATGCGTCCCATAAGGCTGAGTGGTTGTCAAAGGGAAGGTTTTCTGCAAAGAACACGGTCAATTGATCCGGGATGCGGTCCTGATCCCCAAATACTTTAAGCCAGAATGGGTGAACTTTCCTAGGCCCTCTATATAGGTGATGGGGTCGTAAATTGAGCTTTACTATTATAGGAGAGTGATCTGACATTGCTCTAGTTAAGTGAGAGATACTTTCCAACATGCCGTAAGCTCTGGCGTTACTACACACATAATCAATCCTGGATAGTGAGTTTCTCCCAGGTGTGAAGCATGTGTATTCGCGACCATTGGGATGGCGCTGTCTCCACATATCTATCCAACCCATCTCCCCCAAAAAGCCCGCCAGTGGAGTAGACCCGGGCAGATGCCCAGGGACCGGACCTGGATAAAACTTGTCTGTGGAAGGATCTAGAAGAAGGTTGAAGTCTCCCATACATATCACCCCAGCTGCTGGAAATTGGGATGCAAATTTGGCCGCCTCATATAACACAGTCATGGAGGCCGGAGGAGGAAGATAAAGCCCAATCAGTACGAACTGCTGACCTTCAATCCATGCATGCACAAAAATTGACCTGCCCTCCTTGTCTGTCTGCAGTGCACCCGGTTCCCATCTGAGCGATCTATGTATCAAAATGGAAACCCCTCTAGAATATGTACTGTGCGTAGAATGGGCCGACCACTGAATCCATGTTCTATTTAAGCAGCTGACAGTAGATTGTATAAGATGTGTTTCTTGAAGGCATATTATCTGTGGACCTTGCTGCCGGATAAATGAAAAAGTCAGGTTCCTCTTATGGGAGTCTCCCAGACCCCTCACATTCACAGAAAGAATAGATAATGTCATAATACTTCAATTGCTAAGAATATACCAATAAGAGAACAATGCTAAATGCTTTCAGTTGAGATATGCAGTAAAACAGTCAGGTTATCAGCAATAACAAATATAGAACAACCAATGCTATGCACTGATTGCTACGCTTTTTTATTATCACAAAAGTGATAATTGAGGCAAAACGGGGGATCACCTATATATCAGATGACTAATACAGGTGAGCAGGAACAAAGAAAAAAAGGAAGGAAGCACAATTGAGGTAAAAGGAACCGGCGTTGTGATTCCCAATTTCGCGGGTAATTGTCCGCTAACTACAAACATTACATATTGTTTTTCTTAGAAAAGATAAGCCAGTTTCCACCCGCCCATTATGCAAATTATCAACTTAACTTGAGAGGTCATGTATACAGAGAGTAATACCCTTTATAGTCATCTGCTTTACGGCGCCCATTACATCAATATAATAATAAACAACGGTATTACTACATGTTTCGCAATTCTTCTCTCAGAACTTTGCATATAAGAAATTACGAGAATAATATAAGGCAGAACTTGCATGAGAACATCGTTCCAGGATAAGATAGATTAATACTCATCTGGACATCCAAAACGAGATCCCGTGCAGGAAGGCAGGTGTAACAAGTGTTCACAGTGAACAGTTCCATATGTTGTTGCAGTCTCCAGTTCTATCTTCGAGGAGAGCGTCCCAGTGAAGACAGCCATTCATCCGCCTCCAACGGTGTGTTGAAGAAAACCGTCTTGTCTTGGTGTATAACCCGCAATCGCGCTGGAAACGCCATTGAATAAATAATTTGATGATCTCGCAACCGTTTCTTGACTGGTACAAATGAAGCCCTCGTTTTCTGTAATGCCGCAGAAAAATCCGGAAAGAGCAGGATAGTGGTATTCTGGAATCGGATTTCTCCATGCGTACGGGCAGCTTGCAGGATAGCGTCCCGGTCCCGACTGCTGAGGAAGCGTGCTAGCAGAGGTCTCGGTGGGGCGCCCGGCGGCGGTGGTCTGCCAGGTACACGATGCGCCCTTTCAATGGTATAAGATGACGATAATACAGCATTTGGTAGAATTTCTTTAAACCAGGCTTCAATAAAGGAACTGGGGTCTCTGCCTTCACAGCGCTCAGGGAGCCCAAGGATCCGTATATTATTGCGTCTCAGGCGATTTTCCAGGTCGTCTGCTCGCTGTAGCCATTGAGTAGCCACTCTATCCAGCTGTGCCAGCTTTCCTGTCTGTGGCGCCACTTTATCTTCTAGCCCAGAAATGCGGTCCTCCGTCTCCCTCACCCGGTCCCTTAAGTTCTGCAGGTCCTGTCTGAGGAGTCCCACATCCGACTTTACTTCAGCAATCTTTCCTGTCAGGGAAGAGGTGGAGAGCTGTATAGCGTCCAGGAGCTTGGCTGATACCTGCGCCAGCGTTAGTTCTGGCTCAGGAGCAGGCTGAGCCTCTGGCTGTGTGTTCTCTGGTGGAGGAGGCGGCAAGGAGGAAGAGGCGTCGGCGCCATCTTGAGGAGCAGCGCGGGCAAACTCCTTCAACTTCTCTGCAGCCATGGAATGCCGTGTACGGTTCATGTTACCCTCTTTATGTCGGCGAGGTTGTCTTCTGGCTCTGTGAGGAATTGTAGCGGTATGTCAGCAGGATAAATGTAGGGAAATCGGGGCCGAAAGCGGAGCTCCTAAATCATGCGACCGGTCCCGTCGGCAGTTGGCCACGCCCCCCCTGTCATCAACATCTTACCTGTTAAACTCACCTGACCCCTCAATGGCCGCAGCTGTCCAGAGTTCGTTCCTGTTCTCTTCTTTCCTGAAGTCCTCCTCTGTCAGTAAATATAGTCGTTTAAACTTTTCCCGCATTTTATGGTAATTATTTTTCCCTCTGGGATGCAGCTTCTTAACCACGCCCACTGCCACCACCTGTCCGGCCCTGACTGGCTAAGGAGCTGTCAATCAAAAAGAAGGAGGTGGAGTCCACTCTGAGATGCTGGAGGAATGAAAACCTGACTCTTTTCAGATGAAGATTTGACTCTTTTCAGCTCATTTGCATACGGTGTGGGACCACTGAAAAACGGAATACTAAAGGTACAGAGCTTACTTAGAACATATTTATAGCTTAGATGACAATGATTTTTCACCCACTTTCACCAGGTATTGCTGGCTTTATAGCTAAAATGCTGGTGACAGGTTCCCTTTAAACACATAGGAAACAATAGACAATAGATTAAAATGAGGAATCCATAAACCACAGTTAAAAACGGGACAAAAGACTGTAACTACTGAATGGATACAGAGCACAAGTTTGCACCTAGAGAAGACCTTCAAAAAAGTGCAAGTGCAAATACAGCCCTAAAGAGGGCATACAGGTAATATAATGACCCAATATAAATGCAGCAAAGTGCTGCATAAACATAATGAGTATATATACTATTAGTAAGCCATGCAAAACGTTTGACATAGGTTTAAGCAAGTATATGGTCAAATATATGAGCAGTAAAGGCTGAAGGAAAAGAACAATTGTCTGCAAAGTTAACGCAACATATCAAGCAGGATATATCATACCCATGGTGGATACGGCAAGGCACACAGTCAGGACTCAAACGTTTTGCATGGCTTACTAATAGTAGTATACACCGTGTTCCAAATTATTATGCACATTGGATTTTCATAAACATTTAATTATTAGTTTTTCAATTAAACTCATGGATGGTCTTGTGTCTTAGGGCTCTTTGGATCATTGTAAACAATCTCAGACACCTGTGATAATTAGTTTGCCAGGTGTGCCCAATCAAAGAAAAACTACTTAAGAAGGACGTTCCACATTATTAAGCAGGCCACAGGTTTCAATCAATATGGGAAAGAAAGAGGATCTCTCTGCTGCCGAAAAGCGTGAAATAGTGCAATACCTTGGACAAGGTATGAAAACATTGGATATTTGAGGAAAACGTAAGCGTGATCATCGTACTGTGAAAAGATTTGTGGCTGATTCAGAGCACAGAAGGGTTCGTTCAGATAAAGGCATAATGAGGAAGGTTTCTGGAAGACAAATTAATAGGATTAGGAGAGCAGCTGCTAAAATGCCATTGCAAAGCAGCAAACAGGTATTTGAAGCAGCTGGTGCCTCTGGAGTCTCGCGAACCTCAAGGTGTAGGATCCTCCAGAGGTTTGCAAGTGTGCATTAAACTATTATTCGGCCACCCCTAAACAATGCTCACAAGCAGAAACGGTTGTAGGGTTCAGAAATACATGAAGACTAATTTTCAAACCGTGTTGTTTACTGATGAGTGCTGTGCAACCCTGGATGGTCCAGATGGATGGAGTAGTGGATGGTTGGTGAATGGCCACCATGTCCCAACAAGGCTGCGACATCAGCAAGGAGGTGACGGAGTCATGTTTTGGGCTGGAATCATGGAGAGAGAGCTGGTAGGCCCCTTTAGGGTCCCTGACGGTGTGAAAATAACCTCTGCAAAGTACGTAGAGTTTATGACTGACCATTTTCTTCCGTGGTATAAAAAGAAGAACCGTGCCTTCCGTAGCAAAATGATCTTCATGTATGACAATGCACCATCTCATGCTGCAAAGAATACCTCTGTGTCATTGGCTGCTATGGGCATAAAAGGAGAGAAACTCATGGTGTGGCCCCCATGTTCCCCTGACCTTAACCCTATTGAGAACCTTTGGAGCATCCTCAAGCAAAATATATATGAGGGTGGGAGGCAGTTCACATCAAAACAGAAGCTCTGGGAGGTTATTCTGACATCCTGCAAAGATATTCAAGCAGAAACTGTCCAAATACTCACAAATTTAATGGATGCAAGAATTGTGAAGGTGATATCAGAGAAGGGGTCCTATGTTAACATGTAACTTGGCTTGTTAAGCTTTTTTTTATTGAAAGAGCTTTTGATTTCTGTAAATATGACCTCCTGATGCTGCAAATTCAACAAATTACCATTTTAGTTCTCTTTACAACCTTTAAAATGTTTTGATCTCTGTTGTGCAGAATAATGTGAAACGGTGCATTTTGAGTTTTTTACTTCTAAAAAAAAATCTTTTATCATTAAGAGATTTGTTCAATCAAATTCGCATTATACTCCAATGGTTGATGGTGGAAGATTATACTGACTGGCATTTGCATCGACTATTTAGGAAAATCAGTGAAAAATAACATTTGAATAATAATTTGGAAAGCAGTGTATATACTCATTATGTTTATGCATTACTTTGCTGCATTTATATAGGGTCATTATATTACCTGTATGCCCTCTTTAGGGCTGTATTTGCACTTGCACTTTTTTGTAGGTCTGCTCTAGGTACAAACTTGTGCTCTGTATCCATTCAGTAGTTACAGTCTTTTGTCCCGTTTTTAACTGTGGTTTATGGATTCCTCATTTTAATCTATTGTATATTGTTTCTTATGTGTTTCAATAAAAATATTTTTCTATTTTCATTATCTTTTAAGTTTTGTGAGCATCTATTTCTTATAGGTTATATATATATTTAGTCTTGATGCTTTTGGGTATACACCCTTGAATCGGCCATTATAGATTGTAATACTTCTACTTTTTGTACTTTATATGTTTGGGCCATATTGATTCATGCTGCCTTTTCGGTTAAGTTGTTAGGACATACCTAAGTATGCCCTAACAACAGGAAATATGGTAAGACAGCCCTGGAGTCCTTCAATGGACCCTGGGCTGTCTGCCCATATATGGTATGTCCCTCAATCGTGTCACAGGGGATTCCTGTGACGCAATCCAAGGGGCATCCCCCTTCTCACTTCCTCTTCAATGCTGCAGTCAGCTTTGATCGCAGCATTCAGGAGAATAGCGGCAGAGATGAGGTATCTCTGATCTCCTCGTTATAGAGCGGGGCTGCAGCTGTGTAATACAGCCATTGCCCCGCTCCTGACATTAAGTGCGTGCGGCCGGCGCTGCACTAATGAGCGGCTGCGCAGGCACTTAAGACAGAACATGGGGGTGTTTTGTAGTGTGCCCGCCATGTTCTGTCTTCGGTGCCGCCGCTCATTAGTGCAGCGCCGGTCGCATCGCATCATCCTGACGGCGCGCACATGTCCGGACTCAGGAGCGGGGCAGTGGCTGTATTACACAGCCGCTGCCCCGCTCTCATACATTCATGTAATACTATACTTAGCTGTGCGGCGTCACAGCTAAGTATCGAAATACATGAAATAACGGTATCGAACCGTTTGGGGATGCAGAGTATCGAAACAGTATCGAAGTTTCGATGCATCGTGCATCCCTAGTTTCAACAGCCAAACCGTCAAAAGAAGCCGAGGTAAAGCAGAGTGGAACATTGGACCTTGGGAAAAGGAGGTTGTGCCGCAGAGGAAGTGGCCGTGGGGCGTCTGCTAACAGGAGCATAAGATCCGTGTACCAAGCCCTGAGAGGCTAGTCTGGGGCCACCATAATGGCTTGGATTCCTGCGTCCTTGCGCCTTTTCAGCACTCGAGGCATGAGTGGAAGGAGAGGAAAAAGATAAAGGAGGTTTAAGGACAACCAGGTTAGAACCAGCGAGTCGGCTCCTATGGCCCTGGGATCCTTTGTTTCGGTGACATAGTCCGGGCACTTGGTACAAAAACTTGAGGACAGTATTCATATGGCAAAGGTTTAAAAGTGTTTTATTAACACATCCCAAATATAAACAGCTACGTTTTATCAAGTATAAAATTAATGTGGCAAAATGTGAATTCATCCAATCCAGAGGAGATGTTGCAAACACTCCTTCAAAACACGTGTAAACACTACTGCATAACAAGCATCAAATAAGTGCAGAACATTGTATACTTACATAATTCATGCTGTAGGATGTCGCTGCGAAACCTCATAACGCCCATCTGTTTCGGCGTTCCCGATATGCTTCTGCGCATGCGCCAACGAATAGAGAATGTCAGTAGCGCAGGCGCGGTTGCCATCTTTTGTTCCTGGCTAAAGCCCTAACTGAATCGCTGCGACTGCGGCAGGGGGCTGGCGGAATCAACAGACGGTGACCTAGCAACCCTGTCCACCAATCACAGGACTACAAAGTGTTCGGTGTAACAGACAGCTGATTCTCTTAACTATAGAAACCTAGGTGGCAGATATTCCGCTAACTGGAACCTGCTGACAGACCCTGAGTGATCCTGCTGGTGAAAGGGAAACTTGCTTTTGCCTGGCAGCTGCTGGAAGGTGGAGCGGACAGATAGAGTAGACAGGTAGTGTAGTCAGACAAGCCGAGCTACAAACAGAGCGGTAACATAGAAAAATGGAGTGAAACACAAGATAAGTCATGCAGTCCGAGGTCTAAACACTGTATATCAAATGCAGTACAAAATCGGAAGACAAGAGAATTGTCAGGAAAGCCGGGATCAGACAACCAGGTAACAACAAACAGATCTCACAGAAGCCCAAGAGCAAATGAGCCACAACAAGTAAAGTCAATCTCTAGAAAGAAGGTCTAGCACCATGGGTGTTATATAGGAGGCTAAATTGATGATTGAGATTGACAGCTAAGCAAAGCATTAAAGATTTTAACCCTCGTCTACCTCTGACCAGTTCGGAGAACAAGGAATGTGACAGAAGGAAACGCTGATGTACTTGAGCAATGGAAAATGAAGATAAGTATCCTTGATGTCTATTGAGGAGGGGAACTCGTCAACCTCCAAGAAAGCGACCACCAATCGCAGAGACTCCAAGCAAAACCTTTGAATCTTCAAATATCGATTTAAATAAAAGGTTTGAATCGTTTGAGAAAAAGCTTGGAGGGGCACCAAGGGAACGTTGACAGGAAAAAATAAAATAAAAATCGCCCAGCAAGACGAGAAGAAAACTAAATTTTTTAGCCTATTTAGACAACCTCCCACACACAGGCGTCTTCGATGTTTTAGAGCCATGTGTCCTGGAAGGAGAGAAGCCGTCCTCCCACAAGAGGAAGCAGCTCATATGAGGGCAAATTTCTAGGCTGTGGTGCCGGAGCAGGTCTGTTGCGGGGCTGCCAGGAATTTCTAGACTGGAAAAAAGGTCTCTGTGCTCGGAAGGGGGTCACGTGAGTTCTGCCTGTGACGTCGGCCCGAATTCCGAAATTAACAAAATCATCTTTGTCTTCTGACTGAGGGAACGGGGCGTCGTCTTTAATGACATTGTTGAATTAAAGTGCTCCTTCCTCCGTAGCCGCAGAAATGAGTTGGACTAGGCCAGGTCTATAAAGGAGATCATAGGCAAATGAAAGGGCGAAAACCTTCTTCCTAGTGGCACTGTCATTATCCCAAATCCTAGTCTAAATGGCCCGGCGGACAGCTACCGCATTAGCAATGGCCTTAGCCGACCTTTGGGCAGCATGGACGGAGACATCATAGATACATTTAGACATCAGCAAAAGCTCTGCAGCTAGCAGGGTTTTATCCACTTGAATCCCCTGAACCAATTGCGTCCTGTAGGTAAGTAGCTTGTTCAATACTAGCCATGTTAACCCAATATGCTGCAAAAGATGGTCTGACTGAGGCTGCGGCCACGCTGAAAGTGGCTTTTGCCATAGACACCACTTTTGCATCAACAGGAACCTTCTGCAAACAGAAAGGTAGTATTTTCATAAAGCCAGGCCATTGTAGCATCTACCTTGGCGTGAGCTGTCCATTTGGCAATACACTCATCAGAGAAAGGAAACATACAGTCCACACTCTTGGGTGTTTCCATGCATCAGAAAACTATTTGTCAAAACCCTTGCGATGTGGAAAGACCAGATGGGGTCATCTGTGGCGCTGCAATAAATCACTGAAGAAGCTGGTTCAGATATATCTCTTGAATAAAAAGTCTAAAAGGGACTCCTGCATCATTTTTGTCCAAAGAGGAATCAGAGGAAGAATGCACTGGGAGAACTAGAACGAGTGCAATCCAGGGAAGAATGTCTGGGGGCCTGAATGAACTGTGGTGCCTGAGAGGGATCAGACAATTGAGACGCTGACTGCTGAGGTAGGCATTGTAAGGCATCTGCCATGGCCTGAGGGAGACGGGCGAGATGATGTACCGCCTGGGTGAGGGAAGCCGTCCATTGGGGGGCAATATGCTCACTAACCATGCGAGCTGGGAAGTCCTGTGATGGTTTATGCGGAGTGCATTGAACACAGACTGGGTTAGCCTACCCGCATGGAAACTTGCGTTACAATAGCGGGGGGGTTGGGGGTCTTAGGAGCTTTACCCTTTGATGACATATTATGATCCTTTTACAAAAAAACACAATAGCCAATGGCTATCCTACCAGATCCCGTAAGTGCTGTGCAGCAGGAATGTTTACAGCGCCGTATGACTTCTGTACACCGCTCACGGTACTATGGCGTTCACTACTGGTGAGTATTGTCTGACGAGAACAGAATTACCCCCCTCCTCCAGCCAAAACCTGTGCTGTGCTAATTGGACAGGGCAGGCATGTGACTCAACAGAACGGTAAAACGGCGCAGGAACACAGTGGGGCGGGGAGGAGAGCAGGTGGGAGCACGAGGGGCATGGCCAGATTGCAACCTAGCAGAGAACCAAAGGCGGGGCCCGAAATCAATGGCGGAACGCCGCGACTTGTAGTAGTAAGCAGAAGATAATGTGTTAGAGACCTCATTAGTAAGGACACAACATCTCAGAATATATCTATAATGTCGCAAAGCCTGCTGACAAAGTCTGAATGCTCCACCACCACAGCAACTACCAATGGCGGGGGGGGGACGGACTTGCCTGTCAGTCGTATTGAGGTGCATCCCTACAGAAAACGCATACAAGTAATGTGTATGTCCGACATCCTCAACCGCCGCTGAGGTAATAATAGGGGACCGGATGACATTATTCGGGATGGTGTAAGAGTTAAAATAGACCCCAACACGAGGACAACGTCTCCCCCGAGTTTATGTGAGGGTGAAATACGGAGTCAGACTTGTCTCACCACTGAAGGTTATTTCCACCGTGGCCATAAAAAGACGATCCTGGAATTACAACAAAGCTACAAATAGTTCTTCGTCTTGTACAGATAACGGGGTCACTAGTAAGACAGATATAGATTATAACACATCACGTCATTTATCTCATCCGCTCTCTACAATGTCAGGGTCAATATGTCGGTTGTACAACATTAATGGTGCGAATACATAAACCTCTTCTAGACCGTACCAAGAAAGACGCCAGTAATCCATCAGTCATGTCCAAGCGCGGCCATCCAATGACAACACTGAACGTCATGGTGCGGGAAAAGAACTGTGGAGCGGGTTTACAGACTGAGCCCGCTCCACACGCTGCGGGTGTATTACAGCTGACACCTCGCGCTAACAGCCAGAAACAGAGAGAACACCGATCCTGGACATTTAACAATTTAGATGCCGTGGTCAATAGTGACTGCAGAATCTTAGCTTTCAGAAAGACTGGTCCTGTCTGACAGCTCATCGGCCCCTCACGATCAGATGGTTGTCATGGCAGCCTGGGGGGGTAATGAAGATCTGACATCTTTCTGCCCTTAAGCTTAATCACGATATACTGCGATACATTAGTATTCCAGTGTATTGTACCAGCGATCTAATAATCACTAGTTCACGTCCCCCATGGGAGTAATATGATTTTTTTTAAATAGTTAATTTTCAGTATCAATGAAATCTACGTCTTGTCCCGCAAAAAACAAGCCCTCATATCACTACATTGACAGAAAGAGAAAAAAAAATATGGCTTTTAGAAAGCGACGATGCAAAAACAAATAAGTTTAGTTCAAAAGTGTTTTTATTGTGCAAAAGTCGTAAAACATAAAAAACCTCGACATATGTGGTATCGCCGTAATCGTACCGACCCATATAATAAAGGTAACGTGTTATTTACACCGCACAGTGAACAGGGTGAATTTAAAACACATAGAACAATCGCGGAATTTCAGGGTTTTTTTCTATTCCCCCCAAAAAAAGTTAATCAAAAAATTATATGTACCCCAAAATGGTGGCATTAAAAAGTACAACTAATCCCGCAAAAAACACGTCCTCATACAGCTCTGTCGACTGGAAAAATAAAAAACTTATAGCTCTTTGAATGCGACTATAGAAAAATGAAAAAAAAATTGCTTGGTCATTAGGGCCTAAAATAGGCTGGTCACTAAGGGGTTAAACTTAAAGAGGCTCTGTCACCAGATTTTGCAACCCCTATCTGCTATTGCATGTGATCGGCGCTGCAATGTAGATTACAGTAACGTTTTTATTTTTTAAAAAACGAGCATTTTTGGCCAAGTTATGACCATTTTCGTATTTATGCAAATGAGGCTTGCAAAAGTCCAAGTGGGCGTGTTGAAAAGTAAAAGTACAACTGGGCGTGTATTATGTGCGTACATCGGGGCGTGTTTACTACTTTTACTAGCTGGGCGTTCTGACGAGAATTATCATCCACTTCTCTTCACAACGCCCAGCTTCTGGCAGTGCAGATCTGTGACGTCACTCACAGGTCCTGCATCGTGTTGGCACCAGAGGCTACAGTTGATTCTGCAGCAGCATCAGCATTTGCAGGTAAGTCGATGTAGTTACTTACCTACAAACGCCGATGCTGCTGCAGAATCATCTGTAGCCTCTGGTGCCGACACGATGCAGGACCTGTGAGTGACGTCACAGCGTGATCTCTGGAGAACACGCTGTGTCTGCACTGCCAGAAGCTGGGCGTTGTGAAGAGAAGTGGATGATACTTCTCATCAGAACGCCCAGCTAGTAAAAGTAGTAAAAACGCCCCGATGTACGCACATAATACACGCCCAGTTGTACTTTTACTTTTCAAGACGCCCAGTTGTACTTTTGCAAGCCTCATTTGCATAAATACGAAAATGGTCATAACTTGGCCAAAAATGCTCGTTTTTTAAAAAATAAAAACGTTACTGTAATCTACATTGCAGCGCCTATCTGCTGCAATAGCAGATAGGGGCTGCAAAATCTGGTGACAGAGCCTCTTTAAGTTCAATGGAAAGTCAAGTTCCGCAACAAACGCCATTGTTCCCAGAATCCTCTGCGGCTCCACCGCGTGTTCACAGCAACGCTGCAGGTTACACATATATAAAACAGAAGGCGTCATGTGACCCCTGCAGCCAATCACAGGCTGGAGAGGTCACGTGTCATTATAGGGGTCACCTGGACACCGCCGGAAGAGCAGGGACGTGTTGCTATGGTAACGCTCGGAGAGGTGGGGATCGGCCTTGTTGTATTTCTGTAGTAGATATTCGGGAGGATTATACGTCCACCATTTGGGGTGAATATTCGGGGTGATTTCCTTGCGTGTTGTGGGTCGTATTCGCTACGTGTGAACATTCCCTTAAACCGCACGGTGAACGACATTAACAAGAAACGTATAAAAGTCAGTGAATAAGTTGTAAGTCCCGAATATTATGTCATTACAAAACACGACTCGTCCCACAAACCATCCGACCACTACAAAGACCAGAAATAACCACTTACCCCAAAGAGGCCGGCACTGGAGGGTTAAATCCCGGCTAGGAGTTCAGTGGGCGGGGTCACTCAATGATTGACAGCTCTCTCTACATACACTCATACAGGGGTGACTGATAACAGAGAGAACACCCGACCAGCGCTGCACCCTTACACAGCAATAGCTGAAGGACCTGTGATGACGTCACCACCATGTGACCGGAGCAAGAGGGCGGGGCCTATCAGTGGAGAGAAGCGGAAGAAGGACATGTGATGTTGATCACGTGACATGAGGAGCGGAGTTCCTATGCGGCGTAAAATGCTGATGATCACGTGACTTGAGAAGGCGGGGCTCTGTGAGGGGGCGAGCTCCTATGCTGAGTAAAATGATGATCACGTGACATGAGGGACGGAGTTCTGACTCCGCCTACCCCAGTCACCTGGGTGACGTCATCACAGGTCCTTCAGCTGTTTCCGTGTATGAGGTAGAGAGCATCGCTGGGCGGGTGTACATGACTTCTGGTCACCGCTGTTGTTTATTCTTCTCTCTGTTATCAGTCAGGAGATTTCCCATGATGCAGTAGTAAGGTAAGTTTACATAAGGTCATTTCTGTCCGGTTTTGGTGCGTTTTTGTCTGGCACAGTGTTGGTGATTATTATTATTTATTATTAGCGCTGTAAATATGAAATACAGGAGGGTTTAACCCCTTGGTGACATCAGATCTATAGTATTATGTTGTACGTGCGCCGTCACACTAGAAGGAGCGGAGCCTGCACCGTACACGACTACTAACAGCCGCCGGCAACCGCCAAGATCAGAGACAGCGCAATCCCGGCCGCTTAACCCCTCGTGATTAATAGCGACCGCGGCATCTGATCAGTTATAGATCCTCTGTCCTCCGAAGAAACTGCGATGCCGACAGATTACCAGTGTCATACATTGTTTGTTTTTTACAAAAAACAATCTAACCATTAAAAATAAGTAACGGAATCGCCGCATCCGTTAATGTCCAAATTATTAAAATATCAAGTTATAACCGGCAGAAATAATTCACATGTGAACGACGCGCAATCACCGGAAATATAAACCCCTCACACCGCGCAATCACCGGAAATATAAACCCCTCACACCGCGCAATCACCGGAAATATAAACCCCTCACACCGCGTAATCACCGGAAATATAAAACCCCCACACCGCGCAATCACCGGAAATATAAACCCCTCACACCGCGCAATCACCGGAAATATAAAACCCCCCACACCGCGCAATCACCGGAAATATAAACCCCTCACACCGCGCAATCACCGGAAATATAAAACCCCTCACACCGCGCAATCACCGGAAATATAAAACCCCTCACACCGCGCAATCACCGGAAATATAAAACCCCTCACACCGCGCAATCACCGGAAATATAAACCCCTCACACCGCGCAATCACCGGAAATATAAAACCCCCACACCGCGCAATCACCGGAAATATAAAACCCTCCACACCGCGCAATCACCGGAAATATAAAACCCCTCACACCGCGCAATCACCGGAAATATAAAACCCCCCACACCGCGCAATCACCGGAAATATAAACCCCTCACACCGGAAATATAAACCCCCCTCACACCGCAATCACCGGAAATATAAACCCCCCACACCGCGCAATCACCGGAAATATAAACCCCTCACACCGCGCAATCACCGGAAATATAAACCTCTCACACCGCGCAATCACCGGAAATATAAACCCCCCCCCACACCGCGCAATCACCGGAAATATAAACCCCCCCTCACACCGCGCAATCACCGGAAATATAAACCCCCTCACACCGCGCAATCACCGGAAATATAAACCCCCCACACCGCGCAATCACCGGAAATATAACCCCCCCCACACCGCGCAATCACCGGAAATATAAACCCCTCACACCGTGAAATCACCGGAAATATAAAACCCCTCACACCGCGCAATCACCGGAAATATAAACCCCTCACACCGCGCAATCACCGGAAATATAAAACCCCTCACACCGCGCAATCACCGGAAATATAAACCCTTCACACCGCGCAATCACCGGAAATATAAAACCCCCTCACACCGCGCAATCACCGGAAATATAAAACCTCCCACACCGTGCAATCACCGGAAATATAAACCCCTCACACCGCACAATCACCGGAAATATAAATCCCTCACACCGCGCAATCACCGGAAATATAAACCCCCTCACACCGCGCAATCACCGGAAATATAAAACCCCTCACACCGCGCAATCACCGGAAATAGAAAACCCCTCACACCGCGCAATCACCGGAAATATAAACCTCCTCACACCGCGCAATCACCGGAAATATAAAACCCCTCACACCGCGCAATCACCAGAAATATAAAACCCCCCACACCGCGCAATCACCGGAAATATAAACCCCTCACACCGAGCAATCACCGGAAATATAAACCCCTCACACCGAGCAATCACCGGAAATATAAACCCCTCACACAGCGCAATCACTGGAAATATAAACCCCCCCACACCGCGCAATCACCGGAAATATAAACCCCTCACACAGCGCAATCACTGGAAATATAAAACCCTTCACACCGCGCAATCACCGGAAATATAAACCCCTCACACCGCGCAATCACCGGAAATATAAAACCCCTCACACCGCGCAATCACCGGAAATATAAAACCCCTCACACCGCGCAATCACCGGAAATATAAACCCCTCACACCGCGCAATCACCGGAAATATAACCCCCCCCCCCACACCGCGCAATCACCGGAAATATAAACCTCCCCCACACCGCGCAATCACCGGAAATATAAACCCCTCACACCGCGCAATCACCGGAAATATAACCCCCCCCCACACCGCGCAATCACCGGAAATATAAAACCCTTCACACCGCGCAATCACCGGAAATATAAAACCCCTCACACCGCGCAATCACCGGAAATATAAACTCCTCACACCGCGCAATCACCGGAAATATAAACCACCCACACCGCGCAATCACCGGAAATATAAACCCCTCACACCGAGCAATCACCGGAAATATAAAACCCCCCACACCGCGCAATCACCGGAAATATAAACTCCTCACACCGCGCAATCACCGGAAATATAAACCACCCACACCGCGCAATCACCGGAAATATAAAACCCCTCACACCGCGCAATCACCGGAAATATAAAACCCCCCACACCGCGCAATCACCGGAAATATAAAACCCCCCACACCGCGAAATCACCGGAAATATAAACCCCTCACACCGCGCAATCACCGGAAATATAACCCCTCACACCGCGCAATCACCGGAAATATAAAACCCCCCACACCGCGCAATCACCGGAAATATAAAACCCCCCACACCGCGAAATCACCGGAAATATAAACCCCCCACACCGCGCAATCACCGGAAATATAAAACCCCCCACACCGCGCAATCACCGGAAATATAAAACCCCTCACACCGCGCAATCACCGGAAATATAAAACCCCTCACACCGCGCAATCACAGGAAATATAAACCCCTCACACCGCGCAATCACCGGAAATATAAACCCCTCACACCGCGCAATCACCGGAAATATAAACCCCTCACACCGCGCAATCACCGGAAATATAAACCCCTCACACCGCGCAATCACCGGAAATATAAACCCCATCACACAGCGCAATCACCGGAAATATAAACCCCTCACACCGCGCAATCACCGGAAATATAAAACCCCTCACACCGCGCAATCACAGGAAATATAAACCCCTCACACCTCGCAATTACCGGAAATATAAAACCCGTCACACCGCGCAATCACCGGAAATATAAAACCCCTCACACCGCGCAATCACCGGAAATATAAAACCCCTCACACCGCGCAATCACCGGAAATATAAAACCCCCCACACCGCGCAATCACCGGAAATATAAAACCCCTCACACCGCGCAATCACAGGAAATATAAAACCCCCTCACACCGCGCAATCACCGGAAATATAAACCCCTCACACCGCGCAATCACCGGAAATATAAACCCCTCACACCGCGCAATCACCGGAAATATAAACCCCATCACACCGCGCAATCACCGGAAATATAAAACCCCTCACACCGTGCAATCACCGGAAATATAAACCCCCCACACCGCGCAATCACCGGAAATATAAAACCCCTCACACCGCGCAATCACCGGAAATATAAAACCCCCACACCACGCAATCACCGGAAATATAAAACCCCTCACACCGCGCAATCACCGGAAATATAAAACCCCTCACACTGCGCAATCACCGGAAATATAAAACCCCTCACACTGCGCAATCACCGGAAATATAAAACCCCTCACACTGCGCAATCACCGGAAATATAAAACCCCTCACACCGCGCAATCACCGGAAATATAAACCCCTCACACCGCGCAATCACCGGAAATATAAACCCCCCCACACCGCGCAATCACCGGAAATATAAAACCCCCCACACCGCGCAATCACCGGAAATATAAACCCCTCACACACCGCAATCACCGGAAATATAAACCCCCTCACACCGCGCAATCACCGGAAATATAAAACCCCTCACACCACGCAATCACCGGAAATATAAAACCCCTCACACCGCGCAATCACCGGAAATATAAAACCCCTCACACCGCGCAATCACCGGAAATATAAACCCCCTCACACCGCGCAATCACCGGAAATATAAACCCCCCCACACCGCTCATTCACCGGAAATATAAAACCCCTCACACCGCGCAATCACCGGAAATATAAACCCCCCCACACCGCGCAATCACCGGAAATATAAAACCCCTCACACCGCGCAATCACCGGAAATATAAAACCCCTCACACCGCGCAATCTCCGGAAATATAAAACCCCCCCCACACCGCGCAATCACCGGAAATATAAAACCCCTCACACCGCGCAATCTCCGGAAATACAAACCCCCCACACCGCGCAATCACCGGAAATATAAACCCCTCACACCGCGCAATCACCGGAAATATAACCCCCCCCACACCACGCAATCACCGGAAATATAAAAACCCCTCACACCGCGCAATCACCGGAAATATAAACCCCCCACACCGCGCAATCACCGGAAATATAAACCCCTCACACCGCGCAATCACCGTAAATATAAACCCTTCACACCGCGCAATCACCGGAAATATAACACCGCGCAATCACCGGAAATATAAAACCCCTCACACCGCGCAATCACCGGAAATATAAAACCCCTCACACCGCGCAATCACCGGAAATATAAACCCCTCACACCGCGCAATCACCGGAAATATAACCCCCCCACACCGCGCAATCACTGGAAATATAAAACCCCTCACACCGCGCAATCACCGGAAATATAAAACCCCTCACACCGCGCAATCACCGGAAATATAAAACCCCTCACACCGCTTAATCACCGGAAATATAAACCCCTCACACCGCGCAATCACCGGAAATATAAACCCCTCACACCGCGCAATCACCGGAAATATAAACCCCTCACACCGCGCAATCACCGGAAATATAAACCCCTCACACCGCGCAATCACCGGAAATATAAAACCCCTCACACCTCGCAATCACCAGAAATATAAAACCCCCCACACCGCGCAATCACCGGAAATATAAACCCCTCACACCGCGCAATCACCGGAAATATAAACCCCCTCACACCGCGCAATCACCGGAAATATAAACCCCTCACACCGCGCAATCACCGGAAATATAAAACACAACACACCGTGCAATCACCGGAAATATAAACCCCTCACACCGCGCAATCACCGGAAATATAAACCCCTCACACCGCGCAATCACCGGAAATATAACCCCCCCACACCGCACAATCACCGGAAATATAAACCCCTCACACCGCGCAATCACCGGAACTATAAACCCCTCACACCGCGCAATCACCGGAAATATACAAACCCTCACACCGCGCAATCACCGGAAATATAAAACCCCTCACACCGCGCAATCACCGGAAATATAAAACCCCTCACACCGCGCAATCACCGGAAATATAAAACCCCTCACACCGCGCAATCACCGGAAATATAAAACCCCTCACACCGCGCAATCACCGGAAATATAAAACCCTTCACACCGCACAATCGCTGGAAATATAAACCCCCTCACACCCCGCAATCGCTGGAAATATAAAACCCTTCACACCGCACAATCGCTGGAAATATAAAACCCCTCACACCGCGCAATCACCGGAAATATAAACCCCTCACACCGCGCAATCACCGGAAATATAAACCCCTCACACCGCGCAATCACCGGAAATATAAATCCCCTCACACCGCGCAATCACCGGAAATATAAACCCCCTCCCACCGCGCAGTCACCGGAAATATAAAACCCCCCACACCGCGCAATCACCGGAAATATAAACCCCCTCACACCGCGCAATCGCTGGAATTATAAAACCCCTCACAGCGCGCGATCGCTGGAAATATAAACCCCTCACAGCGCGCAATCGCCGGAAATATAAACCCCTCACTGCGCGCAATCGCCGGAAATATAAACCCCTCACACCGCGCAATCACCGGAAATATAAAACCCCCCCCACACCGCGCAATTACCTGAAATATAACCCCCCCACACCGCACAATCACCGGAAATATAAACCCCTCACACCGCGCAATCACCGGAAATATAAACCCCTCACACCGCGCAATCACCGGAACTATAAACCCCTCACACCGCGCAATCACCGGAAATATACAAACCCTCACACCGCGCAATCACCGGAAATATAAAACCCCTCACACCGCGCAATCACCGGAAATATAAAACCCCTCACACCGCGCAATCACCGGAAATATAAAACCCCCCACACCGCGCAATCACCGGAAATATAAAACCCCTCACACCGCGCAATCACCGGAAATATAAAACCCCTCACACCTCGCAATCACCGGAAATATAAAACCCCTCACACCGCGCAATCACCGGAAATATAAACCCCTCACACCGCGCAATCACCGGAGATATAAACCCCTCACACCGCGCAATCACCGGAAATATAAAACCCCTCACACCGCGCAATCACCGGAAATATAAACCCCCCACACCGTGCAATCACCGGAAATATAAACCCCTCATACCGCGCAATCACCGGAAATATAACCCCTCACAACGCGCAATCACCGGAAATATAAAACCCCTCACACCGCGCAATCACCGGAAATATAAACCCCTCACACCGCGCAATCACCGGAAATATAAACCCCTCACACCGCGCTGTCACCGGAAATCTAAAACCCCTCACACCGCGCTGTCACCGGAAATAGAAAACCCCTCACACCGCGCTGTCACCGGAAATAGAAAACCCCTCACACCGCGCAACCACCGGAAATATAAAACCCCTCACACCGCGCAATCACCGGAAATATAAACCCCTCACACCGCGCAATCACCGGAAATATAAAACCCCTCACACCGCGCGATCACCGGAAATATAAAACCCCTCACACCGCGCTGTCACCGGAAATAGAAAACCCCTCACACCGCGCAATCACCGGAAATAGAAAACCCCTCACACCGCGCAATCACCGGAAATATAAACCCCCCCCACCGTGCAATCACCGGAAATATAAAACTTTCTGTCTCACAATTTGGCGATGCAAAACTATTTTATATTTTTAACAAATCGTTCTTTCCTTGTAGAAGATAAATATATAAATTTGGTGTCGTCGTAATCGTATTGACCCGGAGAATAAAGATAACAAGTCATTTTTACCGCATGGTGAACGCCGCAAAAACGAAACCCTAAAAACAACAGGATTCACTTCTTTTTCCTCTATTCCACCCCATAATTTTTTTTTTTTCTCTTTTCCCAGTACATTATAGGGGACATTAAAGGGGTTTTCCAGGATCTGACAACTGATAATATCCGTCGGAGAGGTCATCAGTATATGATCTGTGAGGGTCTGACACCCGGACCCCGCACCAATCAGCTGCTCCGGCTGCCTCCGGGCACCAGACGTCCATGCTGAAAGCAGATTCTCCGGTCACAGAATAGCAGTCGAGGTGCAGTGTTAAAGAGGCTCTGTCACCAGATTATCAAATCCCTATCTCCTATTGCATGTGATCGGCGCTGCAATGTAGAGAACAGTAACGTTTTGTGTTTTTTGAAAAACTATCATTTTTGGCCAAGTTATGAGCAATTTTATATTTATGCAAATGAGCCTTTCTAATGGACAGCTGGGCGTGTTTACTTGTTTTACTAGCTGGGCGTGGTGAATAGAAGTGGATGATGCTGACATATGATTCTGACAAACACTTCTATTCGCAACGCCCAGCTAGTAAAACAAGTAAACACGCCCAGATGTTACAAACACCATACACGCCCAGTTGGAAATAAGAGAAAACACGCCCAGTTGTCCATTAGAAAGGCTCATTTGCATATATATAAAATTGCTCATAACTTGGCCAAAAATGAACGCAATAGGAGATAGGGATTTGATAATCTGGTGACAGAGCCTCTTTAAAGTGAATAGGAGCAGTGCTGCAGTTCTACGAAAGACCACTATGCAGTGTATAGAGCCATTTGCTTCTGGCTTCAATTACTGCATACCGTTCAAAACATCCGGCAGCCGGAGCAGCTAATCGGTGTGGGGTCCTGGTGTCGGACCCCCACGATCATATACTGATGACCTATCTGGTAGAGATCGTCTGTTGTCCAAACGTGGAAAACCCCTTTAAAAACGACATCACGTCCCACAGAAAACATGTTCTTATATCACCGGAAAAATAAAAAACATAGCTTTTGGAAGGAGCGAGGGAAAATTAAAATTGTCTGCGTGACCAAGGGGTTAAGTACATAAGAAGAGACAATAAACATTAATGAATGACAGACTGGTCCAGAATGAGAGAGACCCTTCCCACATAGACTACACTCTACAAGAGAAGGAGAAACCCTGCCCGCATAGACTGCACTCTACAAGAGGAGAGACCCTGCCCGCGTAGACTACACTCTACAAGAGAAGGAGAGTGACCCTGCCCACGTAGACTGCTCTCTACAAGAGGAGAGACTCTGCCCTCGTAGACTGCACTCTCCAAGAGAAAGAGAGACTCTGCCCGCGTAGGCTGCACTCTACAAGAGAAGGAGAGACCCTGCCCGCGTAGACTGCACTCTACAAGAGAAGGAGAGACCCTACCCGCGTAGACTGCACTCTACAAGAGAAGGGGAGACTCTGCCCGCGTAGACTATACTCTACAAGCGAAGGAGAGACCCTGTTCACGTAGACTGCACTCTAAGGGTATGTGCACACGATAGCAGGCATTTACATCTGAAAAGACAGACTGTTTTCAGGAGAAAACAGCTGCCTCGTTTCAGACGTAAAAGCTCCTCTCCGAAATTTTGCGAGGCTTCTCTGACAGCCGTAAATTTTGAGCTGCTCTTCATTGAGTTCAATGAAGAACGGCTCAAATTACGTCAAAGAAGTGTCCTGCACTTCTTTTGACGAGGCTGTATTTTTACGCGTCGTCGTTTGACAGCTGTCAAACGACGACTCGTAAATAACAGGTTGTCTGCACACTACGTCGGCAAGCCCATTCAAATGAATGGGCAGATGTTTGCCGACGTATTGTAGCCCTATTTTCAGACTTAAAACGAGGCATAATACGCCTCGTTTACGTCTGAAAATAGGTCGTGTGAACCCAGCCTAAGTGTGCCATTAACTGTGATTGATAGTTCTTGTAAGGGTGTTGGGTGAAATGGGGTAAAGATGATTGTTTTTGATTGTGATGTCAAGGTACTAGAGAATTTGTATCAGGAGGGTGTGGTCTACTGTGTAGAAGGTGGTGGACAGGTCTAGGAGGAGGCGTATAGAGTAATGTAGAAGCAGAGGACAGGTCTAAAAGGAGGAGCACAGAGAAATGTTGAAGCAGAGAACAGGTCTACACCGTGTTCCAAATTATTATGCACATTGGATTTAAGTGTCATAAACATTTAATTATTCGTTTTTCAATTAAACTCATGGATGGTATTGTGTCTTAGGGCTCTTTGGATCATTGTAATCAATCTCAGACACCTGTGATAATTAGTTTGCCAGGTGTGCCCAATCAAATGAAAACTACTTAAGAAGGACGTTCCACATTATTAAGCAGGCCACAGGTTTCAAGCAATATGGGAAAGAAAAAGGATCTCTCTGCTGCCGAAAAGCGTGAAATAGTGCAATACCTTGGACAAGGTATGAAAACATTGGATATTTCAAGAAAACTTAAGCGTGATCATCGTACTGTGAAAAGATTTGTGGCTGATACAGAGCACAGATGTGTTCGTTCAGATAAAGGCTTAATGAGGAAGGTTTCTGCCAGACAAATTAATAGGATTAGGAGAGCAGCTGCTAAAATGCCATTGCAAAGCAGCAAACCGGTATTTGAAGCTGCTGGTGCCTCTGGAGTCCCGCGAACCTCAAAGTGTAGGATCCTCCAGAGGTTTTCAAGTGTTCGAAAAGCTATTATTCGGCCACCCCTAAACAATGCTCACAAGCAGAAACGGTTGCAGTGGGCTCAGAAATACATGAAAACTAATTTTCAAACCGTGTGGTTTACTGATGAGTGCCGTGCAACCCTGGATGGTCCAGATGGATGGAGTAGTTGATGGTTGGTGAATGGCCACCATGTCCCAACAAGGCTGCGACGTCGGCAAGAAGGTGGCGGAGTCATGTTTTGGGCAGGGATCATGGGAGAGAGCTGGTAGGCCCCTTTAGGGTCCCTGACTGTGTGAAAATGACCTCTGCAAAGTACGTAGAGTTTATGACTGACCACTTTCTTCCGTGGTTTATGAAGAAGAACCGTACCTTCCGCAGCAAAATTATCTTCATGCATGACAATGCACCATCTCATGCTGCAAAGAATACCTCTGTGTCATTTGCTGCTATGGGCATAAAAGGAGAGAAACTCATGGTGTGGCCCCCTTGTTCCCCTGACCTCAACCCTATTGAGAACCTTTGGAGCATCCTCAAGCAAAATATCTGAGGGTGGCAGGCAGTTCACATCAAAACTGAAGCTCTGGGAGGTTATTCTGACATCCTGCAAAGATATTCAGGCAGAAACTGTCCAAATACTTACAAATTCAATGGATGCAAAAATTGTGAAGGTGATATCAAAGAAGGGGTCCTATGTTAACATGTAACTTGGCCTGTTAAGTTTTCTTTGATTGAAAGAGCTTTTGATTTCTGTAAATATGACCTCCTGATGCGGAAAATTCAACAAATTACCATTTTAGTTCTCTTTACAACCTTTAAAATATTTTGATCTCTATTGTGCATAATAATGTGAAAGAGTGCATTTTGAGTTTTTTACTTCTAATGATAACAGATTTTTTTTTTTAGGAGATTTGTTCAATAAAATTCGCATTATACTCCAACGGTTGATGGCTTGAAGATTATACGGACTGTCATTTGCATCGACTATTTAGGAAAATCAGCGAAAAATAACATTTGCATAATAATTTGGAACGTGGTGTAAAAGGTGGTGGACAGGTCTAAAAGGAGGAGAGGACATGCATAGAAGGAGAAGCACAGACTAATGTAGAAGGTAGAGGACAGGTCTAGAAGGAGGAGCACAGTAATGTAGAAGGCGGAGGACAGGTCTAGAAGGAGAGGCACAGAGTAATGTAGAAGGCGGAGGACAGGTCACACTTTACAGAAGTCGGTGTGTAAGATGTGACTGCTAAGGGATAAGATAATTCAGAGATCCTGCACACCCAGCACAATACATGTTGCTTCCTCACACGGGACAGCCGGTACCCTCCATGAACCGTGGTTGGTGTCTGTCTTGCAGATGTGTAATAAACCTAAAAAAACCTCAAAACAGAAGAAACAGGGAGTCCCCACTAAATGCAGAACAACCAAAAAACTAAGGGGACATAGCACCCAAAATATATACCTATGAATGTAGAACTGACACGTATCTAAATAAAATATAAAAATCTTTATTGGTACATAATAGATAACGATACGTGATAACAACAGAAATATTAACAATGGTAAAATAAGTAAGATTCCAAGAACAACATCAGTGGTATAGATGTAAAAATACCTGAGGGTGTACAGAGTAACCTATCTAGAAAGAATGATGCCAAATAACACATAGACACCATGTAATAAAGAGGAAATGTGCAGCTGTAAAAAACAGCATGCATGCACAGCCAAAGCAAAATGGTGACTATAAGTCACTAGAAACAAAAAGCACCTCGACGCGCGTTTCGGTCCCAGGCGAAACGCGCGTCGACTTGCTTTTTGTTTCTGTGCCATATCTAGGTTGATGTCCATCTCCTTGCACCATGTCTATAGGTATGCTTTATTCTTTTTGGTGATATGCCTTCTCCCTATTCGATAGCTTTCTGTTTAGGGCTGTATATACATTTATACACTTACCTATAGTCACCATTTTGCTTGGGTTGTGCATGCATGCTGTTTTTTACAGCTGCACATGTCCTCTTTATTACATGGTGTCTATGTGTTATTTGGCATCATTCTTTCTAGATAGGTTACTCTGTACACCCTCAGGTATTTTTACATCTATACCACTGATGTTGTTCTTGGAATCTGACTTATTTTACCATTGTTAATATTTCTGTTATCGCGTATCGTTATCTATTATGTACCAATAAAGATTTTTATATTTTATTTAGATCCGTGTCAGTTCTACATTCATAGGTATATATTTTGGGTGCTATGTCCCCTTCGTTTTTTGGTTGTTCTGTCTTGCAGATGTGAACAAAGTATTAGTCACAGGGTACAGTGAAGTACAATTACTATCCGGTAAAACAATCTACAAGAAATAGGGGAATACTGTAATTAATAAGAATTTTAGATGTCTCTGAAGATCCAGGATCTTTGAGGTAACTTCTAATATCTGTAAAAACTGTCACATTGAACACCAGTCTGATCTGTTGGCAGCAGATTATATAGCAGGAGGACCTGAGCAGATTGTGTCTCTCCATTCACTTCTATAGGAGTTACGGAAACCGCCTAACAAGGCCACCCAGAGGTGGAGCCGCATCTATCAGACATTTCTGGCATATCCTGGGGAGAAATGTCAGTGTTGGGAATAGGGATGCACGATGCATCGAAACTTCGATACTCTGCATCCCCAAACGGTCCAATACCGTTATTTCATGTATTTCGATACTTAGCTGTGCGGCCGCACAGCTAAGTATAGTAACGCATGAATGTATGAGAGCAGGGCTGCGGCTGTGTAATACAGTCATTGCCCCGCTCCTGTGTCCTGACAAGTGCATGCCATAAGGATGAGGTGATGTGGCCAGCGCTGCACTAATGAGCACCGGCACTGAAGACATAACATGGTGGGCGCGCGGCAAAACACCCCCATGTTCTGTCCTCAGTGCCTGAACCGCCGCTCATTAGTGCAGTGCCGGCTGCATCACCTCATGCTGACCGCATGCGCACTTGTTGTCCGGAGTGGGGCAATGGTTGTATTACACAGCCGCAGCCCCGCTCTATAACGGCGGAGATCATAGAAACCTCTCATCTCCGCCGCTATTCCCCTGAATGCTGCGATCAAAGCTGACTGCAGCATTCAGTGGTAAATGAGATGGGGGGGATGCCCCTTGGATCGCGTCACAGGAATCACGAGGAAGATAACATATATGGGCAGACAGCCCAGGGTCCATTGAAGGACCCCAGGGCTGTCTGACCAGATTTCCTGTTAGGGCATACTGAGGTATGTCCTAACAACTGCCTGTGTACAGTATATAGATATATGCCAGTACATCAAAGTTTAAAAATAAAAAGTAAAATAAATAAATAAAGTCATGTTAAATAAAAAACAGACACACACGCATTACCATAAAAATTAAAATAAGTCTCGTTACGTAAAATATATACACTCGGTATCGCCGCAACCGTAATAACACATTTATAGCGTCCTTCATGTTTACGCTGTTATAAAATACAAAACTTATTAATGTGAGGCACGAGGTATTATGAATTTTAAACCTCCATGTACCTCACATTAATAGTAATTAACCCCATAATGTACCTCACACATTAACCCAATGTTGTCCATTATGTGAGACACGTGGAGGTTCAAAATTCATCACACCACGCACCTCACATCAGAAAACGGAAGAACTTTTTTTTTAATTATTATTATTATTGTTGGTAAAGTATCGTTTTGGTATCGAGTATCGCAATACTACACGAAGTATCGGTATCGTGACAACCCTAGTTGGGAATACGCCTTTATTCCATGTGGTGACGGCTCTGAGAAGATGTTTCTCTCAATGATGAATAAGTGAGGTTCTGTATGTCACACATGATGTTGTCCCCTGTATCATTTCCATCTTCTCCTTTCTTCATAAAGACGTCTGCAGTACTAGGTCCTCCAGTTCCTCCGGTTTTCTCATCTTCTCCTCCACAACGTTCCTTCTCCTGAATGACCCACCAAGGATGGACAAGGACAGGAATGAGATGAGTAGAAGAATATTAGACTTCACCTTGGAGATCCTCTACCTGTTGAGCGGAGAGGTAAACTTTTCTACATTATAGAACAAGTCACACATAGGGAAGGGACGATACGTAATAGGAAGAATCCAGTGTCCTGTATAACAGCGTCCAGACCTTCCAAGTGACGTCAAGAAGCTGAGGATCAGCCACCAATATGGTCAGTTGTGTCATGTCACCAATGCAGCAATAGTAATGTTGTAGAGCAATGAGAATGACCAGGAACCAGGAGGATCAGGATGACATCTATATAGAAACATAGAAGATGACGGCAGGAGAAGAGCACATGGTCCATCTAGTCCCCCCAATATTATATCCTTTTTAGTTTTGGCCTCGTTCTATTTTCTCAATGTCTTTTTGTAGGTGAGGTCTCCAGTATTACAGATGTGGGGTCACTAGAGCTCTATACTGCGGGGTCACAATCTCCCTCTTTCTACTGCGGGGGGAATACTGTGTTCAGTTCTCTAAGTGTCTCTCTCCATACACAGGAGTACACAATAGTGAAGAAGACATCGGGTGACTGTACGACTCCCATCATCCATGAGTCAGGAGGATGGAGCAGTAGTCAGAGCCCCATCACAGAGCCTCCCCCTCACTCCCGGATACATGAGAAGAAGATCTTAGAACTGATCTACAAGATGACTGAGCTGCTGACTGGAGAGGTGACACTGCTGGGAATGCTGGGAAATTCTACAGTAACAGCACTGGAGGTGTCTGGGTGATGACTGTATCATTGTGTGTGTCAGGTTCCTATAAGGTGTCAGGATGTCACTGTCTATTTCTCCATGGAGGAGTGGGAGTATCTAGAAGGACACAAGGATCTGTACGAGGAGGTCATGATGGAGAACTACCGGCCGTGCACATCACCAGGTAAGAAGAGACAGATATATATTGGCATTACTGTGGGTACAGGCTGTACTGGCGCCATGTTGAAGTCTTAATACCGTCATGTGCAGTACATATACACGTGCGTACAGTGACATGTAATGTAGGAGCTCCACAATTTCGGCTCCTTTTACATCACATTAGATCCCTGTGTTTCGTGCTGCCGGCTGCCCATAACTCTGCATTACAGGTCACATTACATTGTACAGCGCTGGCGGCCGTTCTGGATACAGGAGCCATGGAGACGAGCAGGACACTCTGTCTCCTAATGCAGAGTTATGAGCAGCCGGCAGCGTGGACGATGGGCAGTCTGTGCTGTAGTTAGAAGTAAACATGGTAATACAAGTCATGTAGAAAGACGATTATTGTCACACTCCGGCAGTATAATAGTTTTCTATATAATGTCAGAATAACCGGAGGTTCTCTTTAAAGAGGCTCTGTCACCAGATTATAAATCTCCTACATAATCTGATTGGCGCTGTAATGTAGATAACAGCAGTGGTTTTAATTTGGAAAACGATCATTTTTGAGCAAGTTATGAGCTAGTTTAGATTTATGCTAATGACTTTCTCAATGGACAACTGGGCGTGTTTTTACTTTTTACCAACTGGGCGTTGTACAGAGGAGTGTAAGAGGCTGACCAATCGGTGACCAATCAGTGACCAATCAGTGTCCTGCACTTCTCATTGTTCCAGCCCAGCATGATCCACAGCACAGTGTGATTGTGCAGTGAAAGAAGCTGGGCTGTTACAATGGGCTGGAACAATGAGAAGTGTATGACATACCGGCATTGATGACTCGGCTAAGAGCGGGTCCTTTAGATGTGATCGATATTATTGTGATCCTGTGTGTTAGAGACACAGGACCCGCTCTCAGCCGAGTCGTCAGGTCACTTCACTAATTTACTTTGCTGATAGAGAATGATCCCGCTACTGTGTATAGAGGAGACATAACAGCTGTATCGTTAAATGCAAAAAAAAAGTTTAATAAAAGTCAATTTAAAAGAAAAAAGCGTTTAATCACCTAAAATCAATATATAAATACAGTAGTCATGTATTCAGTCTATATATCAGTCACTGTGTTTCCTACAGATGGATCCAGTAGGAGAAATCCACCAGAGAGATGTCCCAGTCCTCTGTATTCCCAGGACTGTCCAGAGGAAAATCACAATGTCCCCGAGAATCCTCAGGTAGATGAAGCTGAGCCCTATACCAGATCTATATAGGGGGGCGTGGAGCTTTTTGGTCCTGCGGTCATAGATGTGGTCATAGATTTTGGTGGTTTCTTATGTTGATCTGTTAGATTCTTCGCACTCTCTGCTGTATTGTATTGAATTGTTACATATGTGAAATCAGGGGGAAGATCTGACTAATATTAAAGTGGAGGATGAAGCAGAAGAAGAGCAGATGAGGGGCGATAAACCGTGTAAGAGTGAAGTGGAGGAGGAAATTCCAGGAGGTGTTACCACAGGTAAGTAATAATGAATTTAGAAAGTGAATTGGGAGGTTTGGTAAGGTGGGGTTCCTCCTTAGTTCTACATTACAGTAACACGTCAGACAATGTGTTATACATAGTGCAGGACCTGAGGGAGCTGTGACTGCACATAGAAGTTCTCTACAAGGTGTTCTATGATTCTGGCCATGCACTAGGCTTAGTATCAGATTTATTATTTTTATTTTTTTTCTTGGGGGGGGGGGGGGGGCACCTGCTGCGATTAACTGCACTAACAGCTGTGAGAAAACTAATTTTAAAAACATATATGTGTCATCAGAAAATTACCTATTGTTTAAATCAAGTTTTTATGTTAACCCCTTCCCGCATTTTCACGTCATGCACGTCGAGGAATGCGGCTGGTTAGCGCATTCCCACGTGCATGTACGTGATGCAGTTAAACTGTCACAGCGCCGCGAGACGAGGTGACAGTTCACTGCAAACTGCTGTCCGAGATAGCTTAGCAACAGAGCTAGCCGACGGGACCAATCACAGTGGTCCCCTGTTGCCGATCGCTGTACTTGGCCTGTCAGTGCAGACAGACCAATCACAGTGGAGTGACGTAGACAGGACTGTTTTTCTATAGTCTCCGGCTCTGATCGCCTCTGTTGGTTTTGAGAGGAGATCAGAGACTGATTCTAAATTAGTTTATGAAGTAAATATACCCCCTGTGCTGACCAGTCACACCCTGTGCCCCATCAGCACCCCAGTGTGTCCCATCACCCCATCAGTATCCTCTGTTGCCTAGTGACAGACATCACTGAATCAGTTCGGTCAGCCAGAATGTGTGTGAAACCCCTTTTGGTTGGTTTTTCGGTGTTTTTTTGTTCTTGTTAAAAAACTAAACATTTTTTTCAAAAAACTAATAAAAAAAACCTATAAAAAAAAGTTTGTTAGTGAGTGACCGGAATAGTAAATTAGTTAGGGATCATATCAGACTAGCTTGTTAGAGTGTACGTGGTGTAAGGTTAGGTACTGTCAGGGCAAGTTAAAAATAATTTAGCATCAGGGTATTAGGTAGGGCTAATTAGAGTTAGAGGTTCAGGGAGTTAAAAACTACGTTACTAGTCACAATGACCAAGCGGGTGTTCACTGCTGAAGAGGCGTACACCTTATTCTGTGCAGAGTCAGAGTCTGACACTGGAGATAAGGTGACATTTTTGATGTCGTCTTCAAGTGACACATCTAGTGATGTCTCAAACTCGGCTGGGTAAGTGGGCCGCATATAGAAATAATGGGAAGTTGACGGGCCGCATTACTTTCAATTTTGATATAATACAAAATGATTGTTAATCAATTAGTTATTTGAACTACTATAACACTATATTATTATAATAATAATAATACTACATTATAATAATAGCGTTGGGTTTCAAATTTGAGATATTGGGTGCTGCCGCTGTGCCCTCTGTGGGTGCTGCCGCTGTGCCCTCTGTGGGTGCTGCCGCTGTGCCCTCTGGGTGCTGCCGCTGTGCCCTCTGTGGGTGCTGCCACAGTGATGTCAGGGGCTTGCCCAGAGCTGGAGTCCTGGAGCAGAGCCGCTTCTAGCACTCTGCCTGGGATTCCAGCTCTGCTCCTGACATCACTGTCCATATATGGACAGAGATGTCAGGGGCAACCCCAGAGCTGGAGTCCCGGGCAGAGTAATAGTAGGCTCTTCCTGGGACTCCAGCTGTGCTCCTGACATCACTGGGACTCCTGCTCTGAGGAAGCCACTGACATCATTGTCGTATGGACAGCGATGTCAGAGTCTTCCCCAGAGTCCCAGAGCAGAGCCTATACTAGCGCTCTGCCCGGGACTCCGCTCTGGGGAAGACCCTGACACACTGTCCATATATGCACAGTGATGTCAGGGAATTCCACAGAGTCCCGGAGCAGAGCCTATACTAGCGCTCTGCACGGGACTCCGGCTCTGGGAAAGCCCCAGACATCGTGTCCAAACATGGACACCGATGTCAGGGAATTCCACAGAGTCCTGAAGCAGAGCCGATACTAGCGCTCTGCCCGGTTCTCCGCTCTGGGGAAGACCCTGACACACTGTCCATATATGGACAGCGATGTCAGGGAATTCCAGAGTCTCGGAGGAGAGCCTGTACTAGCGGCTCTGTGTCTCGCGGGCCGCAGATGACAGCCCAAGGTGCCGCATTCGGCCCACGGGCCGCGTTCTTGATACCCCTGCTATAGATGGGTTTGGACACTGTCCCTTTATATATTCCGTAGGTGATTGGTTGTTTTGTGCACATAGCGGTTGCTACATTGCCGGGCAGGGGTCTGTTATGGTGTACCGCGTCGCTTGGCACGTTCGTCCCTTATATAGGGATTGATGAGGCTAAAAAGAGACTGTAATGTCCGTGGCTGCGGGCCGTCAGCTCCAAACTCCTCCTGACAGCCGCAGCCACGAGTCGGCAAGCGCTGGCCCCAGCCTCCTCCTCAAGAGATGCCAGCGCTCGCGTCCATTCACCTCAGTCGGATCCCGTAGGGTGCGCGCGCACACTCGTGCCCGCTCTTAAAGGGGCAGCGCGCGCTTCGGATGAACTTGAACTCGTGAGTACCCTGGATTATAAGAGGGCTCCAGTCCCCTGCTTCTATGCTTGAGTTTTGTTGAGGTTTCCTAAGTTTGTCTATGTGATGGCCTCCCAGTGTTTTCCTGTTCCCTGCATTCCATACTATCCTGGTTGAGCACTGTGCTGTGCCAAAGTCGTGTCGTGCTGTACCCCACGTCTGATCTGCTTCACCTCGACTGACGTCTACCTGCTGCCTAGTCCCAGCCGAGCCTGCCTTGCTGCTGTCCGAGCTGCCACAGGTACCTATACGAACTATAGACATTGACCTGCGCCCTGTTGGCCAGCTGCCTTACCGCCAAGGCGGTACGGCCCAGTGGGTCCACACACCCTTCGTGACAGTACACTCAGGCCATGGACCCCGCTGGTCGATTCAAGACTATGACGACGTCTCAAGAAATGCGGGCGGATATGCTAGACCTCCGGTCTCGACAGGACCAACTCCTCCAGGAGTTGAACATTCTTGTACTTCGGCAGGAGGCATAAGCTGCCGTTCCTCCTACTACACCTCTTGGCAGTGTTGACCCGCGTGTTTCTTTGCCACTTCCTGACCGCTATGATGGAGAAGCAAGTACCTGTCTGGGATTTCTGAATCAGTGCTAGATCCACTTCAGCCTGTATAATAGGACATTTTCGTCTGATGGCGCAAGGGTCGCTTTCATCATCTCTCTCCTCACTGTCAAGGCTCTTGCATGGGCGAACCCTATGTGGAAGAGTGGAGACATCTACTAGAGGGCACAGCTCATCCAATCCTAATTTTTACACACCACAAGAATCTGATTTACCTCCAGACGGCCCAACGGCTGAACCCTCGTCAGGCCAGGTGGTCACTGTTCTTTACCAGGTTCCAGTTTGAGCTCCATTATAGCCCGGCCGACAAGAATGTGAGGACCGATGCCTTGTCCTGGTCTTTCGAGACGGAAGACACCATGGAGATTCCACAGAACATTATTGATCCATCTTGCATTATCTCTGTCAATCCCCTGCAAGTTGGGGACATTCCTCCAGGGAGGACTTTTGTGCGCCTGGCTGATCGTGGAAGAATCCTCCGCTGGGGACACTCCACTAGACTGGCAGGTCACGCGGGGGTCCGTAAGACCCGGGATCTAATTGCTCGTCATTTCTGGTGGCCCACGCTGCCCAAGGACATTATGGACTTTGTTTCTTCCTGTTCTGTATGTGCAGCCAACAAGGCTGCTCACTCCAGACCTGCTGGTCTGCTCCAGCCATTGCCTGTGCCCAATGCTCCCTGGCAGTATATAGCTATGGACTTTATTACAGACCTGCCTCTCTCTGCTGGATGCAGTACTGTCTGGGTGGTGGTGGACCGATTTTCGAAGATGGCCCACTTCGTTCCTCTGACCGGTTTTCCTTCTGCTCCTCAGCTGGCCAAGCTGTTCATCCAACACATCTTCCGCCTGCACAGATTGCCGCAGCATATTGTGTCTGATCGGGGGGTTCAGTTTACATCGAATTTCTGGAGAGCCCTCTGCGGACTCCTCGGTGGGAAGTTGGACTTTTCCTCAGCCTACCATCCTCAATCCAATGGTCAGGTCGAGAGGATCAATCAGATCTTGGAGAACTACCTATGCCACTTCATCGCCAAGCAGCATGATGACTCGGTGCAGTTGCTCCCATGGTCTGAATTCTCCTACAATAATCACACCAGCGAGTCTACAAGGAATACACCATTCTTCATTGTCTACGGCCAGCACACACAAATTCCTCTCCCGGTGCCCAATATTTCCGAGGTACCAGCGGCTGACTCCGCTTTTAGAGACTTCCTGCAGATCTGGCAGCAGACTCGTTCCTCCATCCTAATGGCAGTCGACCGCATGAAACGGAAGGCTGACACAAGGAGAAGAGAACCTCCTCAGTTTCTTCCTGTTATAAAGGTCTAGCTGTCTTCTAGGAATATCTTACTAAGGGTGCCGTCGTGCAAATTTGCTCCCAGGTTTCTCGGACCATTCGAGATTCTGCAGCAGATCAACCCTGTCGCCTACAAGCTTCGGCTGCCTCCTAGCCTCAGGATCCCCAACTCCTTCCATGCCTCCCTCCTGAAACCGATGGTTCTGAACCGCTATACTAAGACTCCTAGCTCTGCGGTTGCCTCCAGCGGCCCTTCCGACACCTTTGAGGTTAAGGAGATCTTGGACACCAAGAAAGTGAGAGGAAAAACTTTATTTGTTGGATTGGAGGGGGTTTGGTCCTGAAGAGAGGTCCTGGGAGCCAGAGGAGAACCTCAATGCCCCTACTCTTCTGAAAAAGTTTCTCTCTCGCTCTGGTCCCAAGAAGAGGGGGAGTAAGAGGGGGGATGCTGTAATGTCCGTGGTTGCGGCCGTCAGCTCTGCACGGGACTCCGGCTCTGGGAAAGCCCCAGACATCGTGTGTCCATACATGGACACCGATGTCGGGGAATTCCACAGAGTCCTGAAGCAGAGCTGATACTAGCGCTCTGCCCGGTTCTCTGCTCTGGGGAAGACCCTGACACACTGTCCATATATGGACAGCGATGTCAGGGAATTCCACAGTGTCCCGGAGCAGAGCCTGTACTAGCGCTCTGCACGGGACTCCGGCTCTGGGAAAGCCCCAGACATCGCTGTTCATATGTGGACAGCGATGTCGGGGAATTCCAGAGTTCCGGAGCAGAGCCTATACTAGCGCTCTGCCCGGGACTCCGGCTCTGTGGAAGCCCCAGACATCATGTGTTCAAACATGGACACCGATGTCAGGGAATTCCACAGAGTCCCGGAGCAAAGCCTGTACTAGCGTTCTGCACGGGACTCCGGCTTTGGGGAAGCCCCAGACATCGCTTTTCATATGTGGACAGGGATGTCAGTGAACTCCAGAGTCTCGGAGCAGAGCCTGTACTAGCGGCTCTGTGTACCGCGGGCCACAGATGACAGCCCCAGGGGCCGCATGCGGCCCGTGGCCAGCGTTCTTGAGACCCCTGCTATAGATGGTTTTGGACACTGTCCCTTTATATATTCTGTAGGTGATTGGTTGTTTTGTCCACATAGCGGTTCCTACCTTGCCGGGCAGGGGTCTGTTATGGTGTACCGCGTCGCTTGGCATGTTCGTCCCTTATATAGGGATTGATGAGGCTAAAAAGAGACTGTAATGTCCGTGGCTGCGGGCCGTCAGCTCCAAACTCCTCCTGACAGCCGCAGATACGAGTCGGCAAGCGCTGGCCACAGCCTCCTCCTCAGGAGACGCCAGCGCTCGCGTCCACTCACCTCAGCCAGATCCCGTAGGACGCTCGTGCCCGCTCTTAAAGGGGAAGCGCGCGCACCAGACTTCTGATGAACTTGAACTCGTGAGTACCCTCGACTATAAGAGGGCTCCAGTCCCCTGCTTCTATGCCTGAGTTTTGTTGATGTTTCCTAAGTTTGTCTATGTGATGACCTCCTAGTGTTTTCCTGTTCCCTGCATTCCATACTATCCTGGTCGAGCACTGTGCTGTGTCAAAGTCGTGTCGTGCTGTATCTGACGTCTACCTGCTGCCTAATCTCAACCGAGCCTGCCTTGCTGCTGTCCGAGCTGCCACAGAACTATAGACATTGACCTGCGCCCTGTTGGCCAGCTGCCTTACCGCCAAGGCGGTACGGCCCAGTGGGTCCACACACCCTTCGTGACAGACGTTGTATGACCAGTCACTATAAAAAATATGTCATCATAGCCCTACAGGTGTTTTTTATCTCGTGAACAAACTCGAGTTTGCCACATAGTTGGATACATTTTCCTCCACTTTTTTTAAAAAATATATTGCCTTTCACTCCAGAACAGTTGATTTTTCCCACTATAATTTATTATATATCAGACTAGAATGCTGTTCACAACGGCATCAGAATGACACATATGTGGGACAACTGCTATGTTAGCAAGACATAGTCAAACAGGCAAATGCATTTTTCAGGACATGCCTCCCTTATGAGAACATAGTGGTCAGCATGCTCACTGCACTCCTGAATAGCTTAAGGTGTGTAGTTTTAAGAATAGGTCATTTCTTGGGGAGTTTATATCGTTCTATCAGTTCAAAGCCTCTCCAAATGTGCATTGGGGCCTAAAATATTTTTAAGCAAAATTGGTGTCCTGAAAGCTACTAGGTGCTCTGTTCCTTTTGTGCCGTGCCGTGTGTCCATGCAGCACATTAGGGTCACAATGGGGGTATTTTTGAAAACAGGAGAAACAGGGTGATGGATTTTGGGGTATGTTTCTTCATTCTCATGTTCGCTTTACAAAGAAATCGGTCTTCAAACAAAAATGTTTTCAACTGCTATGCATTAAATTTAGCAAAAATCTTTGGGGTCAAAATACTCACTACACCCCTCGATAAATAGCTTAAGGGGTCTAGTTTTCGAAATGGGGTAGTTTATGGGGAGTTTCTACCGTTCTGGCAGCTCAAATCCCCTCCACATGTACATTGGGGCCTAAAACATTTTCAAGCAAAATTGGTGTCCTGAAAGCTACCAGGTGCTCTGTTCCTTTTGGGCCCATCCGTATGTCCAGGCAGTGCATTAGGGCCACAATGGGGGTATTTTTGAAAACAGGGTGATAGATTTTGGGGTGTGTTTCTTCATTCTCATGTTCGCTTTACAAAGAAATCTGTCTTTAACCCCTTCAGGATGCAGCCCTATTTTAACTTTTGGTTTTTTTCCTCCCCACATTTCAAAAGCTATAATTTTTTTTTTTTTCCGTCTATCGCTATACGAGGGCTTGTTTTTTTCCGGGACAAGTTGTAGTTTATCATGGCACCATTTATTGTACTACATAATATACTGGGAAGCTGAAAAAAAATTATATGTGGGGTGAAATGGGCAAAAACAGCGATTACGTCATATTTTGGGGGGTTTTTGTTTTTACGGCATCCATCAGCTGGTAAAAACGACATATTCAACTTATTCTACAGGTTGATACGATTACGGCGATACCAAATTTATATGTTTTGTTTTATGTTTGACCACTTTTAAAAAAATAAAACCATTTGCTGAATTAAAAAAATCTTTTGTGTCGCCGTATTCTGAGAGCCATAACTTTTTTATTTTTCCATCAATTTAGCGATGTGAGGGCTTACGTTTTGCGGGGCGAGCTTTAGTTTTCACCGATACCATTTTGGGGTATATGCGACTTTTTGATCATTTTCTATTTCATTTTTTTGGAGCGCTAAGGTGACCAAAAAACAGCAATTGGCGTGTTTTTATATATATATATTTTTTTTATAGCATTCACCGAGTGGGTTAAACAACGATATATTGTGATAGTTCGGAGGTTTACGTACGTGGCGATACCAGTTATGTTAACGTTTATTTTTTTAACATTGATTTAGGGGAAAAATTTGAAAAGGGTTTTTTTTTTTTTACTTTTAATATTTTATTGTTTTTGGAACATAACCAAAATCTTTATTTAACTGTTTTTTACTTTTTTTTTTATTAGTCCCCCTAGGAGACTTGAAGCAGCGATCGTTGGATCGCTTGCATGATATACTGCAATACTAATATATTGCAGTATATCGTGATTCTGACAGTCTCCTCTGAAGCCCTTCCGGAGGCAGAGTTTCAAAGGAGTACACAGATGGCGGACTTGGGTGCTTTTGTTCGGCCCCCAGGCTGCCATTGTAACCGGCCGATCGTGCCGCGGGGGGGGGGGCACCATCGCGTGTTTGAAGGGGCGCCCCCCTCATTCTAACACTTTAAATGCCGTGGTCGTGATTGATCGTGGCATTTAAGGTGTTAAACGGGCGGAATCAAAGTGAACTTTGATTCCGCTCATTACAGGGAGGTGTCGGCTTCGTGTAACAACAGCCGTCACCCGCTGTGTATGGAGCGTGCTCAGCCCGTGATTTCCCTCCATAATTCCCCTAAATCCTCATCACATACAGTTACGTGATTTTGTGTGAAGGGTTTAAAATGACACATTTGTGAAAAAAGTTTATGGCGGTTTGTGGCGGTTTTAATCATTCTGACACTCATGAGCCTCTGAAAACCTGGCTTGGTGCAGGAAAACAAAATGTACTTCAAAATTTCGAAAATTATTATTAAATTTGTAAATCTTCTAAATTGCTCAAAAATGTCATTTTTTTCAAAAGTGCTGCCAAAATAGAGTAAAGAGATGGAAATATACATTTAATAATAAAAATTGTACAGTATGTATGTACATATGTGACATATTGCAGTTAAAAATAAAGAAAGATCTTTTTACAAAATGTCTTCAATTTTTCTTTTTTTTTATTAATTTACGCAAATCGTATCGGTCTACTTTTACCACTAAAATAAAGTACAACATGTGACGAAAAAACAGTGTCAGAATTACTTGGATATTCAAAACTTTCGCTGAGTTATTCTCTGATAAAGTCCGACATGCCAGATTTGAGAAATCTGGCTTGGTCATTAACCTCTTCACGCGCTGTGCCGCAACTATACGTCCTGCAGAGGGCTTGCTTCCCGCATCAGGACGTACAGTTCCGGAGCGGTTCCCGGCGCACACTGTCCTAACGGTCAGCGGACCATTGCCGCTGATTTCGGCAATTAACCCCATAAATGCAGCGACAGATTGCGATCGCCGCATTTAAGGGGTTTCAAGCACATCGGCAGCCCCCACGAAGTGATTGTGGGAGCTGCCGATGCTTGTCGGGTTGCCATGTACGGAAGCCTCAGAGGAGCAGCGTCCGGCCGGTCCTCATAGGCTTCCTGTCAGGGTGACTGTCACGTCACAATGACAGAATACATTACACTAGTGTAATGTACTCTAGCAGCGATCAAAGCTGAAAGTCTAAATGTCCCCTAGTGGGACAAGTAAAAAAAGTAATAAAAAGCAATAAAAATATTTTTCAAAAACTGTAAAAATAAAAGTTATAAGTTATTATAGGGAAAAAAAGCATTTTTATTGAAAATTATTTTATAAAAAAGTGATTTTTATTACACAAACGCTGCAAAACATAAAAAACCTTTATACATATGGTATCGCCGTAATTGTATCGACCCGCAGAATAAAGTAAAACTTTCATTTATAGCACACGGTGAATGCCGCAAAACATAAACTAAAAAAAACATTGTGAGAATTGCTTGGTTTTTGGTCACCCACCTTGCAAAACAATTGAATAGAAAGTGATCAAAAATATCACATGTACCCCAAAATGGTACCAATGAAAAGTACAGATTGTCCCGCAACAAATAAGCCCTCGCACAGCTCCGGTGGAGAAAAAATAAAAAAGTTCTGGCTCTCAGAATATGACGATGAAAAAGGTGCAGTGTGTTCCAAAAGCGGATAACATCGGGCGCCATTTATCAGTGCGACTCCGGCCACACATCTATGAATTATTCGTTATTTACCGCATTATTATAGCCTCTTATTATGCCCTGATGTACTCCGCACAGCTTACATATGCCCCCTCATTATAAACTGAAATACCAGTAAAACCCCAAACTACGCTGCATTCCAAATTATTATGCAAATGTTATTTTTCACTGATTTTCCTAAATAGTCGATGCAAATGCCAGTCAGTATAATCTTCCACCCATCAACCATTGGAGTATAATGCGAATTTGATTGAACAAATCTCCTAATGATAAAAGATTTTTTTTTTAGAAGTAAAAAACTCAAAATGCACCGTTTCACATTATTCTACACAACAGAGATCAAAACATTTTAAATGTTGTAAAGAGAACTAAAATGGTCATTTGTTGAATTTGCCGCATCAGGAGGTCCTATTTACAGAAATCAAAAGCTCTTTCAATCAAAAAAAGCTTAACAGGCCAAGTTACATGTTAACATAGGACCCCTTCTTTGATATCATCTTCACAATTCTTGCATTCATTGAATTTGTGAGTATTTGGACAGGTTCTGCTTGAATATCTTTGCAGGATGTCAGAATAACCTCCCAGATCTTCTGTTTTGATGTGAACTGCCTCCCACCCTCATAGATATTTTGCTTGAGGATGCTCCAAAGGTTCTCAATAGGGTTGAGGTCAGGGGAACATGGGGGCCACACCATGAGTTTCTCTCCTTTTATGCCCATAGCAGAGAATGACACAGAGGTATTCTTTGCAGCATGAGATGGTGCATTGTCATGCATGAACATAATTTTGCTACGGAAGGCACGGTTCTTTTTTTTGTACGACGGAAGAAAGTGGTCAGTCATAAACTCTATGTACTTTTCAGAGGTCATTTTCACACCGTCAGGGACCCTAAAGGGGCCTACCAGCTCTCTCCCCATGATTCCAGCCCAAAATTTGACCCGCCACCTCCTTGCTGACATGGTGGCCATTCACCAACCATCCACTACTCCATCCATCTGGACCATCCAAGGTTGCACGACACTCATCAGTAAACAACACGGTTTGAAAATTAGTCTTCATGTATTTCTGAGCCCACTGCAACCGTTTCTGCTTGTGAGCATTGTTTAGGGGTGGCCGAATAATAGCTTTATGTACACTTGCAAACCTCTGGAGGATCCTACACCTTGAGGTTCGCGGGACTCCAGAGGCACCAGCGGCTTCAAATACCTGTTTGCTGCTTTGCAATGGCATTTTAGCAGCTGCTCTCCTAATCCTATTAATTTGTCTGGCAGAAACCTTCATTATGCCTTTATCTGAACTAACCCGTCTGTGCTCTGAATCAGCCACAAATCTTTTGACAGTACGATGATCACGCTTAAGTTTTCCTGAAATATGCAATGTTTTCATATCTTGTCCAAGGTATTGCACTATTTCACGCTTTTCGGCAGCAGAGAGATCCTTTTTCTTTCCCATATTGCTTGAAACCTGTGGCCTGCTTAAAGGAACAGTGTCATCACAAATTATTTTTTTATATGTTAAAGATGTTAGTGCTTTATTAAAAACGTTTATATTCATTTGTGTGTTTGTGTTTTACTTTTTCTTATTTTTACACTTTTTCTTCCCTATGGGGGCTGCCATTTTTTGTTCCATTTCTGTCTGTGTCGATTAACGACACATACAGACATGGAATACGGCAGCCACAGTCCCATAGGGACTGCGAACGGCTCCCGTCCCATTGACTTCCGTGTACGGCGTCTGTGTGGGAACTGCGCATGCGCCGCTCCCACACAGTCCAATTCGAAATTGGCGCCGTCCGGCGCCATTTTCCTGTGGACCGGAAGTCGCGGCCGGACAGTAATATTACTACTTCCGGTCGCGGCTTCCGGATTTGTGCACTTGGACCAGCGGCAGCAAACGGAGAGGACGGGCCGGAGGGAGCCGCGGCGGCAGGAGCAGGTAAGAGATTGCAATGTATGTTCGTGTTTGTGTGTGTTTACTACTGTATGTAAACCTACTACGCTGTGTGTTAGCTCAAAAAATGGCGACACACAGTGTAGGAGGTTACACCGTTCAAACCCCTCGTTTATCCCGGCACTAGCCAGGATAAAGGAGGGGGGGATGCTGAGAGCTCACTAGAGCGAGGGCTTTTAACCCAATGTTGCAATGCTGCAATTTTGGTAAATAGCTCCATCTAGTGACCAAAAATGGGTAGTATTATAAATTAGAAATAATTTATAATATTTCCTGACTCGTGAAAAAAATAAAAAAAATTTGAACAATGTTTAATCACCCACACACTAAATGTTGAATTAAAAAAAAAAAAACATGTTTTTCTGGCAACACAATGCCTTTAATAATGTGGAACATCCCTCTTAAGTAGTTTTCCTTTGATTGGGCACACCTGGCAAACTAATTATCACAGGTGTCTGAGATTGATTACAATGATCCAAAGAGCCCTAAGACACAATACCACCCATGAGTTTAATTGAAAAACTAATAATTTAAATGTTTGTCACTTAAATCCAATGTGCATAATAATTTGGAACAAGGTGTAGTACCAAGCAAAATCTGCTCTCCAAAAGCAAAATGGCGCTCCCTCCCTTCTGAGCCCTGCAGTGTGCCCAAACAGCAGTTTGCACCCACATATATGGTATCGCCATACCCGGGAGAACCCGCTTAACGTTTTATGAGGTATTTGTCTTCAGTTGCACAAACTGGGCACAACGTATTATGCACTAAAATGGCATATCAGTGGAAAATTACAATATTCACACCATCCACTGTGCCTTAACCCCTTTGCGCACTATGACTTAATAGCACGTCATGGTGCGGGGTTTGATGTATGGAGCGGGCTCACGTGATGACCCCGCTCAATACGGTGCGGGTGTTAGTCCTGGGTGTCAGCTGTAATACACAGCTAACGGACAGGAACAGACTTACAGAAGCCTGTAAAAATAACAATATACTGCAATACATTAGTTTATTTCTTTTTTATCAAATCTTTGTTTTATTGAAGATTTATAACAAGATATACAACAAAAGAACATCCGTACATAGATCATGGGGAACCATAGAGAAAGATTACGGCACACAGGCCGAAGTTCTTTTCAATAATGACAATGCAGGATGAGAAACAAAGTAGAAACGTTAGTAACTATAAACCGGTTACCCGTTTCATAACATGAGAAAATTAAGTTAAGAAGATGATACAAGAGAGAAGCCTGATGTCATACAGAGTTTGAGAGAAAAGGAGTAGCGTTAGGGTCTTCACATGTGGAGGGATTCTGTACAATGTTAAGGTAAACTACTTCAGCCACCCCCAAAGATCAAGAGGGGTAAGGGGAAACTCAGGATGTGGAGGCATTAGAGGCGCGGAAAGTCAACCACGGTGTCCACACCTTCAGATAGCCATTATGCTTTCTTAGCTCCCAGCTCAAGAGCTCCTCCATCCTGCCAATAGAGTCCATCTTATCTAACCACTCACGGAAAGTTGGGGGTGCGGTCGATTTCCATTGGAGTGGAATCAGTAGTTTGGCCACGGTAATCATTTGAGTGATCAGATCATTATGTTTCGGGCAGAAGTCTTGTGATGGAGCCCAGAGGAGGACAAGAGGAGCCCCGAGGGGGAGGATTTGTTTTGTAAGTCTCTGAATTGTGTCAGCCACTTTATCCCAAAAGGGTTTGATCAAGGGGCAGTCCCACCAGATATGGGATATGTTACCGACGTCCGCTTTACATCTCCAACACTGGTTGGATGGGATCAAATTAATTTTGTACAGAAAATCTGGAGTTCTGTACCACCTGGTTTTGGTCTTAAAGGAGTTCTCCTGAATTTTAACACATCTAGAGAAGCCGAATATGAGCTTTAGAATAAAAGACGTATCTTCTCTACTGAAGGTGACTTCTAGTTCCTTCTCCCAGGCTAGTAGAAAACTAGGCTTGGCAGGAGAGCCATCTAAAATCAAGGCAGAATATATTTTAGAGACTAGGCCCTTCGGAAAAGAGCAGGTAATAACAAATATGTCTCCAACCAGGAGGGTTCTGAGATATCCGGAAACCTCTTCAGGAAGAGGTTTCTTGTTTCTCTGAAACCCAGGGAGTGTAAGAAAGGGATGGGCGAGTGTGTATCTGTAGGTAAAAGGGATTGTAAAGCGGAAATTTGTCCATCTCTAAAAGTGTCAACTACAGTATTATATTTTAAAGACCAGAAAGCATCAGGGTTAGCCGTGCAATTTGTGAGTATCGGGAGCAAATGGAGAGGTGTAAGCGGTAGTATTTTTGGCATTGGGGTGCAACCGCAGAAAAATTTCTGAGATACTAAAATGGTGCCTTTATTCGTAGGGCTTATGGAGTTTGCAAGTTGCCAGTTTTTAGAGAAGGGCACCAGAGTCGAGCTTGTAAACCTGGAGGAAACCGAGCTCTCTCCGCATCCAGGGTCGGGGATTCATCCCTGATTCTATTGAAGGAAACCCATCTGCTAAGGTGTATAGCTTTATAGTAAGTTAAAATGCCCGGGAGGCCCATACCGCCGGAGTTGGATTTGAGAATCAAGTGTCTGTGTGCTAGTCGTGACTTTTTAGAGTTCCAGAGAAATTTGGAGAATAGCGATTTGATAGAGTTAAAGAAAGTATTGGGCAGATGAATGGGTATAGTTTGAAGCATGTATAAGATTTGAGGGAGAATGTAAGTCTTCAGGTAATTGTTCCTCCCCACCCAGGAGAGAAAGGGAATCCGCAAGGAGTTTAATTGTGTTTTAATCTTGTTTAGTAAGGGGACGAAATGGGCAGCATAAAGTTGTGAGGATTTTTTAGTTAGCTTGACGCCCAAATATTTGATGTTATGTTGTGGCCATTGGAACGGGGCCAGCTGTTGTATATCGCGCTTATCCGCCAGTGGCGCAGAAACATTAAGGACTTCTGATTTGGAATAATTAATTTTGACGTTTGACACATAACCAAAGGAATTAGAAGCTTGTAGTATCAAGGGAAATGCTTGCTTAGGGTTAGTGATCAACAGCAGAAGGTCATCTGCAAAAGAAGCTGTTTTGTGGTTGTGGTTCCCCAATTGTCTGCCTGAGATATCAGTAGTCTGTATAAGTTTCTGAATAAGTGTTTCTAAGGTGAGGATGAATAAGGCTGGGGAGAGGGGGCAACCTTGTCGTGTACCATTATTTATGGCAAAAGTGGCAGAGATTGTGCCGTTTATGCGTAAGCTAGCCTTGGGTGTGGTGTATAGAGAGAAAACTGCAGATATAAACTTGTCAGGAAAACCAAAGTTATGTAGAGTGGCAAGCATAAAGGACCACCTGACCCTATCAAAAGCCTTCTCGGCGTCGGTCCCTAGTAAGACTAAAGGGATCCCCTTCTGTGTGGCATAACGAATTATATTAAGAAGTCTGGTGGTATTATGCTTGCCTTCTCTCGAGGGTACAAACCCCACTTTTTCGGGATCGGGAGAGGAGAGGGTTAAGTCTGTTGGCCAGAAGTTTTGCCCACCATTTGAGATCCGTGTTAAGGAGTAAGATGGGCCGATAGCTTCCACATTCTGCACTATCCTTACCCTCTTTAAGTAACAGGGTAATATGTGCTTCCAAAGCTTGCGGTGGTAGAGTAGAGCCCTCCAAAAGACTATTGCATACAGCAAGGAATTTGGGTAATAATATCATCTGTTTACATTTATTATAGTAGCTAATGGGGAAGCCATCAGGTCCAGGACTTTTACCATTAGGTATTGATTAGAGAACTCTGGACAATTCATCTAATGTAAAAGGTTGAATGAGAGTATCTCTATCTGTGTCTGTGAGAGAGGGGAGGTTTATATGTTGTAGAAATTGATCAGTGAGAGTGTGCAAGTCCGAAGGTTCGGGTAAGTTGTATAGCGATGTAAAGTATTGCAAGAACTCCTTTGTTATATCTCCAATATCAGAAGATAGAGAACCTGAGGAAGTCTTGATCTCCTTGATAAAGGATTGTTCTACACGTTTTTTAAGGAGTTTGGACATGACTTTGGAACCTCTATCCCCGGTGCAAAAAATTTGAAAGAGCTACGCTGATAAATTTTAGCTGCCTTAATATTAAGCAAATCCTTCAACTTTTTCCGCAAGTCACTCAAATCCCCCTGTATCTCAAGCGCTTGTGAGCTTTTACCAACTCTCAAGAGCAGAAATCTGTGAGAATATGGAGTTGAGCTCTTTCTCCCTTTTGTTTTTTGCAATAAGCACCAAGTGCAATAAGTTCACCTCTGATGAAGGCTTTGTGTGTTTCCCACACAATTGGCGTTGAGATATCAGGAGTTTCGTTTCTCTGAAAGAAGTCGACAAGATGGGCAGATAGGGAAGTTACATTGCGGGGATCATCTAAGAGGGTTTCATTCAAAGACCAAGTCCACGCCTTGGGGGGCAGGTTTTCCATATTGAGGTTAAGAGAAATGGGGGCGTGGTCACATAGGGTTGTCAAACCTATTCGAGGGACAGTTGCCATGGACAGATGTCTACTGGAAATAAAAAGATAATCAATCCTATGGTGGGTCCCATGGGCATGGGAATAAAAGGAATAATCTTTAGTTGTGGGAAATGAAGTCGCCAGACATCTATCAGGTTTAGGTGTTGGAGGCAGCTCCTAATTCTTTTGAGGGAGGAATGTGCAATAGTCGGTCTAGCGGAGGACGTATCTAGCAGGGGATCTAGTGAAACATTAAAATCCCCCCCCACCACTAAAAGTCCCTCTGCAAATTCTTTAAATAAGTTTAATGTTTTGATTATCCACTGAGGCTGAGGCTGTCCCTGATTTGGAGCATATAAATTAGCAAAGGAGATAGGTGAGCCAGCAAGAGTTCCCTTAATGAAAAGGAATCTACCGTATTGGTCAGATTTAGACACTGAGTGGATGTAGGGTATGTTCTTTTTAAAGGCTATGCTAACCCCTTTAGAGGAGGAGGAAGGATGAGTGCTATGAAACCATGTTGTGTAATGGTAATGTGAGAGAGTGGGTAGCCTTAGTGATTTAAAGTGAGTTTCCTGCAAAAGAATGACATCAGCCCTCTCCTTTTTCAGGAGCACTAAAATTTGACTCCTTTTCCTGGGCTCATTCAGGCCTTTGGTGTTGCGTGAGGTTACACAAATATCTGAACTAGTCATAGATAAGTATAAGTGGTGAAGAAAGAGGAATAGGACCACCAGGTGGCCTAATGGAAGAGGGGTGAGAAGAAAACAGCTGGAGGACAGCAAGCAGAGACATCACACTATTATGTGGAGGCTTCAGTATCTCAACGGGTACAAAAAAACATCTAGAAAAATGAAAGACACAGGATTAAAACTGGTATCACAAAACAAAATGATATAATAAAACAAAACAAAAGCCTGGATATAGGCAAAGTATGTACCATACTAACAGTACATCTCAGATCGACAAACCAAAATAGTAGTTTTTTAGAAAATTCGATGCAATGGTAACATATAAAATTACAGTAAAGGTAATTATGTAATGGTCTAACATTGTAAAGCAATCTGGAGAGGGTGTGAACCCGCAGAGTGCATATAACGGGGTTATAAAAAAAAGTGGCGAAGCATAACTGCTTATACAAGGAAACGAGTCTTAATACGAAAAAAGGATATGTGGAGCAGCTGGTACCCGCTGAAGTCCAGTGGTTCAAGTAGCGTCCATGGAGACTCTGCTAGGCGTCAATTTTCCAGATCTTTTGCGATTCTTGGCCATCTTGTGTGGATTGGCAGTTTCCCAGGGTGTGTGAGGAGGTAATGATGGTAAATCGGCCAGATTTTGAACCGCAGCCCAGTCCGGAAGTTCCAAGTCAGGGATTCCTAAGGCCACCAGTGCACCCTCCAGGTCCACATGCTTGCGAATCATGTATCTTTTGCCTTCAGTCATGAAGAAGATGCCGAAGGGGAATAGCCACCTGTATGCAATATTGTTGCGCCGGAGAGCCTCAGTAAAGGGTTTTAGAATTTGGCGTTTGGATAACGTGGCTCTCGACAAATCTTGGTAGACAAAAACTCTCGATCCCTACCACAAGAGGGGATCACAAAGTCTCGCATGTTTCAAAATGTCATCCCGGACCTTTGAGCTGAAAAGACGGCAAATAACGTCACGTGGAGGTTCTTGGGGCTTAGGTTTGGCTCTCAGAGCCCTGTGAACCCTATCCATGCAGATTTCGTCCCGGTAGTTATCTCCAAGTATTTGAGTGAAAATTTGCTTGATCGAGGTATACAAGGTTTCGTCAGGTATCGATTCGGAAACGCCCTTCAAGAGTAAGTTATTACGTCGCCCTCTGTTATCTTTGTCCTCCAACCAGTCTATGACCGAGTTCAGGTGGGCCTGACAGGCGAGAAAAGAGGATGTAGAAGCCTCCATGTAATTGAGGAGATGGGTTTGAGTAGACTCCAGCTGCTCAACTCTGTTGCCAATATGGCGGACTTCTTGTTTGATGTCACTTAGCTCTTTGACGACTGGTTCTAGTGCCTTGTTTAAAACCCTGCTAATAAAGGATCTGGAAACGGGCAAGTCCCTGGTAGACGTGGTATCATCCATGTCACTGTCAGCATCCGCTACAGGCGCAGCCTGGGCCTTAGCAGACATTTCTTTCTCGTGTCTAGTAGTAGTAGAAAGGGGATCCCTGACGCATGAGGGTTGGGACTTTTTAACAAAGTTATCCAGGCTATTGACTTTAGGCTGTACAGTAACGTCTCTTGTTTTTTGTTGCCCAATTTTAACCATCATACAAACAGCTAGGTCTGCGGGTTAGCAGAATCAGGTAGTTAGACCAAGCGTAAAGTTATGGAGAGTACATTGCTGAAGACAAAGCTTTTGGATGTCGATCCGAGCGGAGTGACAAAGTTAATGTGACATAGGTACTGAGGTTTGTCCCACACCACAAGAGATGCAAATCTGTGGGAAATAGGTCCTCCTCAAAAATTAGAGGCAGGCTCGTTCATATAGTAGTATGGTGATGGTAGCGATATGGTTCAAGATGGCACTGTGATGATAAACTGCAGGGATATTCCGGTGCTATATAGGTGGAGTAAAGTGCAGGTGTGTGGGCGGCCACCGGTGTTTCCAGATCTAACCTATGCCCAAGGATCAGGGACCCAATCTGTGTGGGTCACAGCAAATGGCACCCACCCACCAGGCGCAGGGTGCTAGCAGGCAAGTAAAGTGATGGCCTGCTGGACACTGTCCCCCTCTCCCCTCCATGCCACCAGGCTAGGGCATCAGCAAGGCCACAGGTGCACAGGTTCCCCCCTGTGAGGACTCCAGCGTGGTGTCCGGTAGCTGGGAAGGCCGCATCCACGTCCGTGAGCGGGTAGCTCTAAATTTGAGGCTGCGGCTCATCCTGTCACGTTAGGCCGCAAGTCCAAAGGTGTCGGATCAGCCCTCTCTGTTCACCGACACCAGGACGAGGATGGAGGGACGTGAAGGAAGGGTGAAGGAAAACTCCGGTGAATGCGTTGGGAGAGGGTATCTGATGCGCGGCCGCCGCACCTGTTGTAATCTAGGCCGCAATTTTTCTGTAGGCCTAATGAGGCTCGCACGGTGAACGCCGTAAAAAAATTTAAAAACTATGGAAAAATTGCTGTTTTCTGTGAATTCTGACTTAAATTTTTTTTTTATAAAAAGTGATCAAAAAGTCGCAACTACTCCAAAATGGTACCAATAAAAACTACAAGTCTTCCCGCCAAAAAAAAGACCTTATACAACTGCATCAGCGGAACAATAAAAAAATCATGGCTCTTCAAATATGGAGACACAAAAACAAATAATTTTTTTGAAAAACAAGCGTTTTTACTGTGTATTTTTAGTAAAACATACGAAAACTATACAAATTTGTTATCGTTGCAATCGCAACAACCTGCTGAATAAAGTTATTGTGTTATTTATACCAGACGGTAAACGGCGTAGATTTAAGACGCGAGAAACCGTGGCGAAATGTCAGGTTTTTTTCTATTCCCCCCTCCCAAAAAAAGTTAAAAGTTAATAAATAATATGTACCTCAAAATGGTGCTGTTAAAAAAAACAACTTGTCCCGCAAAAAACAAGACCTTTTACAGCTATGTCGACGCAAAAATAAAAAAGTTATAGCTCTTGGAATGCGACGATGGAAAAACGTAAAAAATGGCTTGTTCATTAAGGTTTAAAATAGGCTGGTCATTAAGGGGTTAAAGTTATTAGTAGTGAGAGAGAAAAAAGTTTTAAAGTTAAAAAAACAAACCTTTTCCCATTTTTCTTCTAAAGTAATGTAAAAAAAATAAACAAAATTGGTATCGCTACATCCGTAAAAGACCGAACTATTACAATATACTATTATTTAACTCTCATGGTGAACACCGTAAAAACGTAAATAATTTAAACCGCCAAAATCGCATAAACTATATGAATTTGGTATCACCGTAATTGTATTGAGCCGCAGAATAAAGTAAAGTTTTCGTTTTTACCGGACGGTGAACGCTGTAAAAACGAAAACCCCAAAAAATGGAATTCTATTTTTTTCCTATATCAGCCCACAAAGAATTTATTTTTCCATTTCCCAGTACATTTTATGGTACTTTAAATGGTGTCAATAGAAACTACAATTCCTCCCACAAGAAATAAGCCCTCACACCACTCTATTGACAGAAAAAGAAAAAAGTTATGGCTCTTGGAAGGCGGGAAGTGGAAAACAAAAACAAGAGAGCAAAAAATGGATCAGCCCTGAAAAGGGTTAATTAATTTCTAATGAAAAAAATGTATGACCACATGTGGGGTATTTCCATACTCTGGAGAAATTGCTTTCCAAAAAATGGTTGTTTTTTTCTCCTTTATCCCTTGTGGAAATGAGAAAATTCAAGACCTGTGGGGTCTACATGCTCACTACCCCTAGAAAAATTCCATAAGGGGTGTAGTTTCCAAAATCGGGTAACTTTTGGGGGGTTTCTACTGTTTTTGGTCCCTCAAGGGTGTTGCAAACGCGACATGGCACCGAAAACCAATCCAGCAAATTTTGTGCTCCAAAATCCAAATGGCACTCCTTCCCTTCTGAGCCCTGCTCTGGGTCCAATCAGCAGTTTATTACCACATATGGGATATTGCTGTAATCGGGAGACATTGCTTTACAAATGTTGGAGGGCATTTTCCTCTTGTAAATATAAAAAATTTAAGTTTTTTCATTTTTACAGACTAATTCCAATTTATTTAGCGAAAAACCTGTGTGGTCAAAATTCTCACTATACCCCTAGATAAATTCCTTGAGGGGTGTAGTTTCCAAAATGGGGTAACTTTTGGGGTGTTTCCACTGTTTTGGCACCACAAGACCTCTTAAAACCTGACAAGGTGCTTAAAATATATTTAAAAAAAAAAGGAGGCCCAAAATCCACTGGGTGCTCCTTTGCTTCTGAGGCCTGTGTGTCAGTCCATTAGTACACTAGGGCCACATGTCTGATATTTCTAAAAACTGCAGGACCTGGGCAATAAAATATTGCCTTCTATGTTACAATTTTTTTTTATTAGAAATGAATTTCGGCAAAAATATTTGTAAATTTCACCTCTACTTTGCTTTAATTCCTGTGAAACGCCTGAAGGGTTAAAACACTTTGTGAATGCTGATTTGAATAGCTTGAGGGGTGAAGTTTTCAAAATGGGGTGACTTATGCAGATTTTCTAATATATAAGGCCCTCAAAGCCACTTCAGAACTGAACTGGTCCATGAAAAAATAGCCTTTTGAAATTTTCTTTCAAATATGAGAAATTGCTGCTAAAGTTCTAAGCCTTGTAACGTCCTAGAAAAATCAAAGGACGTTCAAAAAACGATGCAAACATAAAGTAGACATATGGGAAATGTTAACTAGTAACTATTTTGTGTAGTATTACTATCTGTTTTACAAGCAGATACGTTTAAATTTAGAAAAATGCAAATTTTTGCAATTTTTTTTCTAAATTTTGGGGTTTTTCAGAAATAAATGCTGAAATTATCGACCGAATTTTTTCATTAACATAAAGTACAACATGTCACGAGAAAACCATCTCAGAATCGCTTGGATAGGTAAAAGCATTCCGAAGTTATTCCCACATAAAGTAACACGTCAGCTTTGAAAAAAATCGGCTGTGTCCTGAAGGCCAAAGCAGGCTGGGTCCTGAAAGGGTTAAGGTCCAAACCAGCTTGGTCATTAACGGGTTAAACAGTTTTATAAGATTTTTTTGGGTAATGTGTTTTTTTTATTTTCTATGTCAATATCTATATATTTTTCCCTCCGGCCATTGTGTCTCATAGTAGACTGATCCTTCCTGTTCTGTAGAGATTACTTCTCATCAAACATCTCATTATCATTACAGGAAGGATTACACTGATAGGTAACACATACTAGTCCTTCTCAGTGAATTAGAATATCGTCAAAAAGTTAATTTATTTTAGTAATTTAATTAAAAAGTTTCTCTCATATATTATATACATTCATTACACACAGAGTGATCTATTTCCAGCATTTTTTTCTTTTAATGTTGATGATTATGGTAACAGTTAATGAAAACCCCAAATTTTGTATCTCAGAAAATTAGAATATTATATAAGCCCAATTTCAAAAATGATTTTTAATACCGAAATGTTGGCCTACCGAAAAGTATGTACAGTATATGCCCTCAATACTTGGTCGGGGCTTCTTTTGCATGAATTACTGCATCAATGCGGCATGGCATGGAGGTGATCAGCCTGTGGCACTGCTGAGGTGTTACGGAAGCCCAGGTTGCTTTGATAGCGGCCTTCAGCTCATCTGCATTGTTGGGTCTGGTCTCTCATCTTCCTATTGACAATACCCCATAGATTCTCTACAGGGTTTAGGTCGGGTTTGCTGGCCAATCAAGTGCAGTGATACTGTGGTTATTAAACCAGGTATTGGTACTTTGGCAGTGTGGACAGATGCCAAGTCCTGCTGGAAAATGAAATCCGCATCTCCATAAAGCTTGTCAGCAGAGGGAAGCATGAAGTGCTCGAAAATTTCCTAGTAGACGACTGCGCTGACTCTGGACGCCACGCCGCATTGATGCAGTAATTCATGCAAAAGGAGCCCCGACCAAGTATTGAGGGCATATACTGTACATACTTTTCAGTAGGCCAACATTAAGGTAATAAAAATCATTTTTTAAATTGGGATTATATAATAATCTAATTTTCTGAGACACTAAATTTTGGGTTTTCATTAACTGTTTGCCATAATCATCAACATTAAAAGAAAAAAAAATGCTGGAAATAGATCACTCTGTGTGTAATGAATCTATATAATATGAGTTTCACATTTTGAATTGAATTACTGAAATAAATTAACTTTTTCATGGTATTCTAATTAATTGAGAAGGACGTGTGCGTGTGTGCGTGTGTGTGTGTGTGTGTGTGTGTGTGTGTGTCTGTGTCTGTGTGTATGTATGTATATATATATATATATATATATAACAGGATTCACCATTCATAATAGATTTCTCGTTCCTGTTCTGAGGAGATCACTTCTCATCATACATATCATTATCATCACAGGCAGGATTACACTGACAGGTTACACATATATATATATATATATATATATATATATATATATATAACAACTGACAATAGGTGATGGACACAGCTCCCCTCCTCCCCCTCCCTGCACAATAACCTCTATAAAGAATAAAAAAAACTACAATCAAAAAATAAAATTATATATTTAACTATCTGATTTTAATTAACGAGTTAAAAAAAATATATTTGGCTGTGGCTTTTTGCGTTCATGCGGTTTAAGTAACATGTTCATTGTTCGGGTTGTTATGATCGTGGCGGTATCATATGTGTAGTGACCTCACGGGCAACTCCTGAAGCGGAATCCCCGTCCACAGCGTTGCCGACACTGTGACTGGGGATTCCACTCCAGGAATAGCCCCTGTCTGTGTCCATATATAGACAAGATGATGGATTGCACTCCTTGCTGAGATATGTAGGTGCTGTGAGGGTTTGGGTCGGATCAACCCACAATTTATGCAGAAGAAAATAACCCAAGCAATCAAATATGCAAATATTTTTTTTAAAAAAAACCTCTCGTTATTAAAAACTTTCCAAAGATTTTACATTTTTTTTTTTTAAGATCTGTATTATCTTGGTACAGTAGTAGTTATATCAGGCGATGTATTTGAAGTTTCGGCCTATCCCAGGCCTTTGTCACAATCGCTTAACTGGTGCACAAAAGATAAAAATAAAGTATAAACATACAGTATAAACAATACATAAATAAAAAAGTACACACACGATAATCAGTCAGTAACAAATGGACAGTTCGTATAGTATATCGATTTTTCCAGTTTATATTGTCTATATACTATACGAAATGTCCATTTGTTACTGACTGATTATAGTGTGTGTACTTTTATTATTTATGTATTGTTTATACTGTATATTTATACTTTATTTTTTTCTTTTGTACATCAGTTAAGCGATTGTGACAAAGGCCTGGGATAGGCCGAAACGTCAAATACATTGCCTGCTGTAACTACTACTGTACCAAGATAATACACATCTTAAAAAAAATAATTTGAAAATAAAAATCTTTGGAAACTTTGTAATAATGAGAGATATTTAAAAAAAAAAATGTGTCCATATATAAACAGAAACATCAAGCGGAGCGCTCCAGGAGTAGAATCCTGGCCACATGGGGATTCCGCTCCTCCAGGGAGCTACAGTGGCGCTAGTTGATAGCAGAGCAGGGAGCGCCCTCATGCCCGATGTCGCCGCTAGCAGCTGCTATGGCTGCCACACCGGTAGCGACGCCACAGAGTGAAAAAGCACCCGGGCAGAAAGGCGGCTGCTGAGTCTCCGGGCCCGTGCGCAAGTGAAAGGGAGCAAGCGCAGTGCCCCTTTCTACCTGCTGGAGGGATGCACCCTGTGGCACAGGTCGCACACCCCTAAGGCCGTCCCTGCTCGTACGAGTTCTATGCCCCCTTCAAAACAGCTGATCGGCAGGGGTGCCAGAAGTTGGACCCTGACCGATCAGATATTGATAGCCCATCCTGAGGATAGGCCATCAATTTTTCTGGACTGGAAACGTCACAACATCTGTAATGGTCAGATGGTCTCAGCAAACCAGCTTTGGAAAATTGCTCACTAAAAGCCAGTTTGCGCACCATTCATTGTAAGCTCTGCCTTGCGCCCAGCGTGTAAGAAATTCGCATACATAATTGGTATTGTTGAAGTCGTCAGAAGTTCCAAAATATGTGTTCAGGTGTGTTTACCCACTGCCATGCACTAGATGTAAAAATAAATCACATATTCACATTATTTTATTTTTTTTTTTTAAACTGTACATTTTTCCTTCCACATTTAAAAAAATATATATACATCTGTTATTTTTTTTTACACAATATGGTAGCCCAATATGTTCTTTGAAAAACAAGACCAAATACATGTAGGTTGGAAAAATAATAGAACAACAATTTGCTTTTACATTGGCACATGGCTAAAACTTAAAAATGGGCCTGGTCAGGAAGGGGGGGGGGGGTAAAACTTCTTGGTTAAACGATAATATCTTTGCTACTGCCCTGAATATCATAACTATTTTTACTTTGTTTTCTACAAAACTTATGATTAATACTAAATTAAAACTATATTCCATGTTTTAAATTTTTATTATGAGCAGACATCACTTAAAAATAAGAAAAAAAACAAACTTTTTGGGTTTGTTTTTTTTTAATACCTATATGTAATAGATATATATATATATATATCTTTGCAGCTCTGAAACATTTAGTTGTCTTCTCTCTCCGTAAGCCTAGATCGCTGTGACGGGAGAGTGAAGGAGGCTATAAGGCTATATTCACACGACAGTGATAAAAGTGAAGTACTGGGTATACACCAGAATCATGGACTTTGTCATTGTCATGGATGTATTTTAAAATGATATACAAAGCATTATAAGATTGGAATCACACACACAGTTTCTGAGGCAGGTTTTTGAGCTGAAGCCAGGAGTGGATTCAAGAGACAAGGCTTAAATTTCTCCTTCCTGCTTGATCGACTTCTGGCTTTGGCTCAAAACACTGCATGTGTGTTTTCAGCCTAATATGAATGTTATAAATATGTCAACTTTTGTTTAGAAACGAATAACTTTTTTAATCCTAGCAGAAAATCACAGTAAGAACTCTGAGGGAAACGTCATGTTATCGATAAATTATGAAGTAAAAGATGAAGATATTATGCAGCAGTCTAAAGGAAAAAAACTATTCACTGTAACTCCAGGACTTCACGGTACAGATCTATCATATAAATACCCTAATCATGAGGAACCTTCTCCTGACCAATCAAAGATTGCAACCACAAGTGGTAAACAGTTCACAAAAATCTCAGGTCTTTTTAAAAACAGAATAATTCACACAGGAGAGAAGCCGTATTCATGTTCCGAATGTGGGAAATTTTTTACATATAAATCACATCTTGTTAGACATGAGAGAATACACACAGGAGAGAAGCTGTATTCCTGTTCGGAATGTGGGAAATGTTTTACACATAAAGCACATCTTGTTAGACACGAGAGAATACACACAGGAGAGAAGCCATATTCATGTTCAGAATGTGGGAAGTGTTTTACATATAAATCAAGTCTTGTTACACATGAGAGAATACACACAGGAGAGAAGCCATATTCATGTTCAGAATGTGGGAAATGTTTTACAGATCAATCACATCTTGTTAGACATGGGAGAAGTCACATAGGGGAGAAGCCATATTCATGTTCAGAATGTGGGAAATGTTTTACATATAAATCAACTCTTGTTAGACATGAGAAATGTCACACAGGAGTCAAACTATATTCATGTTCAGAATGTGGAAAATGTTTTACAGATAAATCAACTCTTGTTAGACATGAGAGAAGTCATACAGGGGAGAAGCCATACTCCTGTTCAGAATGTGGGAAATGTTTTACATATAAATCAACTCTTGTTACACATGAGAGAAGTCACACAGGAGAGAAGCCGTATTCATGTTCAGAATGTGGGAAATGTTTTACAGACAAATCACGTCTTGCTATACATAAGAGAAGTCACACAGGAGAGAAGCCATATTCATGTTCTGAATGTGGAAAGTGTTTTACAGAAAGCTCAAGTCTTGTTAAACACAAAAGAAGTCACACAGGAGAGAAGCCGTATTCATGTTTAGAATGTGGGAAATATTTTACACAAAAATCAGGCCTTGCTGTACATGAGCGAATTCACACAGGGGAGAGCCCATATTCATGTTCAGAATGTGGGAAATGTTTTACTACTAAAGGCAAACTTCGGGCTCATCAGAGAAACCACACAGGGGAGAAGCCATGTTGATGTTCTATAGGTGGAAGCTGTATTAAAATAAATTTTGGGTCTCCTCAGAGAATTCACAGAACAGTAACCATATTCTCGTTTAGAATGTGGGAAATGCTATAAGAGCAAAAAAATATTTAAACACATCAGGTTATACACAGACATCAAACAGCCAAACAGTGTGGTTGGCAGATCCAGGCTAATTCCACTCGAAAAATGAACAAACACCCAAATTATATATACCTCAACCGTGACCGGGATCTATGAAGAAAAAGTATTGTGGATATAAGGAAGAAAATCCCCTGGTTTACAAAGCAGAGAAGCTGAATTGTCACCGGAACCTCGTTTCTTATTACTGTTTTCATAAGTTTACCCACACTGCAGGAGAATCCAGAGTGACCGTAAGGACAATGTAGACTTTTTTTGTTTTAACAAATATGGACATGTTTATATTTGACTTTCATCAAAACCGCATAAACAGATAATGGTAATGGAATTGAACAACAAAAAAAATTAAAATAATTCAATTAAATAAAAATGTACAGATCTTTTTTTTCATAAAAGGAAAGGTCATGAGTTTATTTATCACTACCCTAAAGATCTAGAATTAGAATCAGGAGTGGCACCCAAAATCACACCTATATGCATTGGTGAATGACCACAAGATTTTTCCGCTAATACCACTGTATTTTCCGGCTAAATCGTGTGTCCACACGTCACCTAAGTGGGTATGGTTGCGGCTGCCACTTCGTGTGTTCTTATCTTTAAGGTCTATTCACTTGTGGCCGAAATGTAGCAGAAATTTCTGAAAATCAAAATGATCCAAAATCATTCCATACATCTGAGTGTGTTGTTTCTGCAGAATGCGTATGGATTCTGAAATCATTCAGATGAATGGGACAGCCGCAGACATTTCTGAAATAAAATGGCTATTTGTGAACTGGAATCAACTGCACCTCTAAGCGAGAAGTGTATCCAGACGGAAAGAAAAGTAGAAGTCTTTCATTCGTATTTCCTATTTATTTTCAATACACTAATTTTCAATTTGCTAAAAAATAAACTAAAAAAGTTGCATGTGTGATTCCAGACTTAGAGAGGAACGTGTCGTATTTAAACCTCAGACGTTTCGTTTACCCTTTGTTATTGAAATATGTGGTATCACCATGCCAAGATCCAGAGCGCTTTGATGCCTTCAGAAAGGTTATGGATGTCTATGATTCAGGAAAGAGAAGATGGCTAAACTATTAGATGTCAATCATTCCACTGTCCAGAAAACCATCTACATGTGGAGATTTCAGACAACTGACAATTGGTCCAGGCCAGTCTGTCTCAGTAAGATCAGCCTGAGGACAGAACACAAGATGCTGAGAAGTTTCTGAGTACCCCAGAATTTTTTAAAGGTCTACTGAAGATTTTGCCACTCTTGATGTCCACCATTGCAAAAATAAATATGGGGCAAGCCAAAAGAATATCTTCGCTATCCGGAAGAAAATCAGGGAAAGACTAAAGTGTGCCCGTGAACACCTAGGCAAAACACATGACTTCTGGAACAGTCTGCTTTGGAAAGCAAAATAAAAAAGTTATGTGTCCCCAGTACCAGAGGACATGTTTGCCATAAATTATAGACCGCATTTCACCAGAAAAAAAACTGTAAATGACTTGAGAGCACAGTGGAGGAAAGGTTGTGGTTTGGGACTACTAAACTGCATCAGGACCTGGGCAGCTCCTCACCCTAGAATCCACTATGAATTCTACTAAGGGCTTATTCAGACAAATGTGATATACGTCCGTGCAACACGCATGATTTTCACGCGCCTCGCACGGACCTATATTAGTCTATGGGGCAGTGCAGACAGTCGGTGATTTTTACGCAGCGTGTGTCCGCTGCGTAAAACTCACGCCATGTCCGTTCTATGTGCGTATTTCGCGGATCACTCACCCATTTAAGTCAATGGGTGCGTGAAAATGACGCATGCCACACAGAGGCACCTCCGTGGGACGAGCGTGATTCGCGCAACAGCAGTCAAAGTATGAATGTAAACAGAAAAGCACCACGTGCTTTTCTGTTTACAAACAGTGTCATAATGATGGCGGCTGCGCGAAAAGCACGCAGCCGCGCACCATATGATGCTGACACACGGAGCTGTCAAGTGCCTTTTGCGCGCGCAAAACGCCACATTTTTTGCGCGCGCAAAACACACACGCTCCTGTGAATCCGGCCTAAGGCTGTTTCATAATGTGAAATTGTCTAACAGAAAGCTTTAAGTTCAGCTTAAAGTAGACTTTGTTTCAAGGCAATACCAGTAAACCCATCTCCCATATATAGTAGCAGACCGAAAAGCCTCATTCACATTTGCATATTTTGGACAGAATTTTAGGTCCAAAACATGGAAGACATGCATATTCCATTATATTATTCTGTTTGTGTTCCACTCACAGTTTCGGCTTACAAATATTGATGCAAACTACTAACCAAAATACAGAAGTGTAAATGAGGCCTTATAAAAAAAATATATATGCCTGCTGGAGGTTGTTTTTGCCAAAGGGGCAGGACCAGGTATTTGAGCCCTAGAAGGAAGTGGCATATCTGTGATGGTTTTGTTTGTTTCAGAAATTATTGCAAATTACATTTACATATTTTTTTTTCTATCACCTTTTTTCTTTTTATACTGTAAGAATAAAGATTAAATATTGATACACATATCAACATATGTAAAAAAAAATATGACATGGGGTGTCCCTACGTGACTGTAGTCGGCGACTTAGACACTGCAGGGTCCATACACGTGTAGTTTTGAAGGGTATGATAATGATTGTGAATAAGACTAGAACAACATTAGTGTTTTACCTTACACATGAAAAAAACATTATAGTTGTGTTACCATCCAGAGAGCAGGTTTTTACATGAACTACTGTTCCTATCCTGACACAGCCGCACAATGATCTTCCATCATCTCACACTAAACCTTATGTGTAACATTGTGTTGTTAGAATTTTCTCAGCATACATCTCATTATCATCACAGGCAAGATTACACTGACAGGTAACACCTACATCTAGATAATACAGGATCCACAATGTATAATAGATTTACCCTCTCTGTTCTGTAGAAATCACGTCTCAGCAGTCATCTCAGTATCATCACAGGCAGGATTAAACTGACAGGTAACACCTACATATAGATAACAAAGAATCCACCATTCATAATAGACTGACTCTTCCTGTTCTGTAGAGATAATTTCTCAGCACTCGTCTCATCATCACAGGCAGGATTACACTGACAGGTAACATCTATATGTAGATAATACAGGATCCACCATTTATAATAGACTGATCCTTTCTGTTCTGTAGAGATCACTTCTCAGCAGGCAGGATTACACCGACAGGTAAAACATATATATATATATATATATATATATATATATATACACTCCTCAACATTGAAATTGCAACACCAAGAAGGAAAAGTTTCGGAATTGTGGAAATCACAGGATCAATAGACGTGCTAATTCTATGCAAATTATAAAAAAAAATGGAAACAAAATATTCCAAATATCTTGTATTATTCAGCGTCGAGTATGAGCGCCACGTGCAGAAATACACACGTCTTGGCATGCTATCAATGAGGTTATTAATGGTTGTCTGAGGAATGTTATGCCATGCTGAATGCACTTGGACATGCAAATAATCAAGATTTGCTGCTGGCAGCTGCTACATTTGCATTTGCCGACCAATGACATCCCAGATGTGTTCGATAGGAGACAAGTCTGAAAAAACTGCAGGCCATGGTAGTACATTTGGGCCATGCAGGCTGCTCACAGTAGCACGAGAAGCATACGGCCTGGCATTGTCTTATTGCAAAACAGCTTCTGGGACACTGGAGGTGCGTGAAAATTTGATAATTTGCAAATCTTACCAATACCTGCTACTTCCTCGATTTGCATAACCTTACAACCTACCATTCATAGTAGACTGACCCTTCCTGTTCTGTAGAGATGACTTCTCAACTTACATCTTAGTATCATCATAGGCAGGATTACAATGCCAGGTCGCACTAACATTATATGGACAAAGGTATTGGGACACACTTCTTAGGTTGGGTTCACATGACGCGGACAAAAATTTGTGTTTTTTTACCAAAATGTGGGAACCCAGCCTAAATCATTGAATTCAGGCAATTCCTTCAGTCCCTTTGCCACAGGTGTAAAAATTAAAAACCTAGCCATGCAGTTGCTTTTACCAACACTTGTGACAGGGCCGGACTGGGACTTAAAATCAGCCCTGGCGTTTTTAAGCACACAGGCCCACCGCAGGCCATACTCAGTCGACAGTTGGGCTGGAGTACACGGGACCACCTTTCAGCTATACAAGGCATGGGGAGATTTATTAAAACAGGTGTAAATGAAAGAGGAATATTCCTGATAACTCCAACAAATCCACTGCACTTCCACGAGAATAATGAACATGCTCATTATTCTAGAGGAATTTTTTTGCAGAGCGGAAAAAAAATCAAGCAGACTTCTTTCTGCTGCATGAGAATGGGGTATAAAATAGCCCATTCACTTGTAATGGTTGCAGAATGTTAGTGGATTTGAAAGGGATTTAGGTGTGGAATCAGGGACTTAGTCCTAATCAAATCCTGATTGCGTGATCATGGCCTAATACGGACGTATAAAGATTGCAAATTATACCATTACACAATGCTAAAATATCACCATACTGTAACTAAATAGTATGATTTATATTTTATTTTCAGCCATATACACACACACTCAAATGCTGGGCACATGACGCACAGATGCAACCCAGAATCTGGACACATGCTGCATTAGTGCAACACACCTAGGACACATGCGCACACACATCACTAACATCTAGGGCACATGCGCACACACACCACTCACACCTAGGACACATACGCACGCACACCTAAGGATACATCCGCATGCACAACTCTTACACCTAGAACATATCCCCCACTCACACCTAGGATATATGCCACACATGTACCACTCACTAGGATACATCCTCCACTCTCGACACTCACACCTAAGACATATGCCGCACGTGGTCTACCCACACCAAGGACACATGTTGAACACGCACTACTCACACACAGCACAGATACTGCACATACTACTCACATACTAGACACATACAGACACTAGACACATACCGCACACACTACTTACACTGGACACATACCGCACACACCACACAAATGCTAAACACATACCTCACATAACACTTACACACTAGACCTATATCACACATACCACTCACACTGAAAACAACACGCATACAAATGCCACTAATACATTAGAATAAGGCACAAAACTCACACAAATGCATATTTGTGCTCAGGGGGCAGTAGAAAGAGCAAGCCCATAACTGATTGGCTGATGCCCAGCCAACCAGCATTAGGTTTGATTTGTACATGCAGACAGGGCAGGTACTGATTCTCCTTTTCCTCTTCGGCGCCAGAGATGTGTGAGGCATCAGTGCAGAAAACAAGTCTAGAGGGGATTTGCTGTGGCTCGGTCAACAAGCACTATACTCCATTTCTGCAGTGCTGCTCCCCATCATTGCAGAGTAAACAGCAATAAATCTCGGAAAGATGTGGTTTTAAACACCAGGAGGCAGCAGTTATTGTAATGTTGGTGGTTGTGTTCACCACTGACCACAGGGCCGATTCTAGCTTTTCTGCTGCCTCAGGAAAAAATTTAAATGGCGGCCCCCAGATTTTGATTGACATCCCCCTGGCTGTTCTACATCACTAGCAGCCTCCTCCAACTCTTGTGGATGCGCTGTTGCCTTGTACTGGCATGTGTGGTGCAGCCAGACGGAGTACACCTCACTGCACGGTGTGTGCCCAAGTATTACAAGGCAATGGTGTATCCAAGAAAGTTGGAGGAGACTGGTCGTGATGTACAACAGCTAGGGGATGTCAATCAAGCATGGAAAGGTGGGTTTGGAGGCAGGACTCTGACTCTTCAGGATAGCAGCACCGCCCTATGACCCTTTAATTAGCATATAGCGTGCGCCGGTTTAAAAGTTGATGTTATAGATTTTTCTGCATCTGAAAACTACATACAGTTGAATGTTTGGAAATATTGTCAGGTCATGTATTACCGCATGGTGGCGGTTTAAGGAGTTAAAACTACCAGACAGGTTCCCATTAAATATACAATGAATTGAAAACAATTCCATCTGCCCTGTAATTTTGTTATTATAAATATATTCTATATAATTACAGCAGAATCAAGAACCAAGCTCATACATATATACAGCACCAAAACCAAGCTCAGTACATATATGTAATTCCAGAACCAAGCTCAGTACATATACAGATCAATTTAGTGCAACCCCTGCCTTATAGGTTTGTACGGCATAAAACTATAGCTCCCAGCATGGACCGATCAATGGAAAGGATATGCTGGGAATTGCGGTTTCACAAAAAAAAATTCATACCACCCATCATCTCACTGCAAATCAAACAGTTACTACAGTGCTGATTAGAGGCAGAATTAACATTTACATTAAGTGACTCACCGGTGACTATCTCAGATTCTAGTTGTTCTTTTTCTCTTTTCTTCTCCATCCGGTCCAGACCGCTATGATGACTTCTCCCGGCCACGGCCCAATTCTGCAGTTTGCCGCTCAGATGTCTTCAGCTTCTCACTATTCAAACATTTCTGCACCTATAAACGAAGATAAAATTCTCACGGTGACACACACTGTAAATGTGACACACATCCCTAAATATAATAGTTCCGTAGAATGTTCTTTGCTAATCAGAAATATTTTGAACAAGGAAACCAATCTAGCAGCTTGTTAGCACACTTAGTCCATCAGAATACTTCCTCCCCAGCTATTTTGAAAATCAGAAGCCCTAATGGTGTTATTCTCACCGCTACATCGGATATACATTCTGCATTCTATGATTTCTACAAAGACTTATATGTCTCTAGGTTTACAAAGACAGCAGAAGAGTTACGGGTATATTGTGAATCTATCACTTGACCCTCTATAACTGATGAACAGAAACTCCTACTTGATGGCATGATCACTATAGAAGAGCTAACTGAGGCAGTGAAGGATATGTCTAAGGGGAAGGCCTCAGGGCCTGATGTCGTACCATTGGAGGTTTATTTGAGATACCAAGAACAGTTACTCCCAGAACTCCTTCATACTTACCATGAATCTTTGTTAGCGGGGTCCTTGCCCGACTCATTTTATGAGGCCACAGTAGTGGTGATACTTAAGCCGGATAAGGATCCCTTGGATTGTTCTTCCTATAGACCCATAGCATTACTTAACGTGGACTATAAAATATTGACAAAGGTATTGGCAAATAGGCTTAATGGTATTATGCCTTCTATTATCCACCCTGACCAGGCTGGGTTTATACAAGTGAGAAGTACATTAGACAACCTACGCAGAGTACAAATTGTCTCCCAGATTGCATCGCGACAGGGTGCGGACTGGGTCTTGGCATCTTTGGATGCGGCCAAGGCTTTTGACTCCATTGAGTGGCCATACTTACTTCATATTTTGCGTGGGTTTGGATTTGGTCCTGTGTATTGTCAATGGATTTCCTTATTGTATTTACATCCCAGAGCGGCTGTGTTTTTAAATGGACAGCTCTCTCCATACTTTAATTTAGCATGAGGTACCAGACAGGGTTGTCCACTCTCCCCTTTATTATTTGCTATTGCTGTGGAAACCCTGGCTATTTTACTTAGATCTGATGTGGTTTATAGAGGTATACCTCTAAGCTCTGTGGACCACCGAGTGGCCTTATATGCTGATGACCTGTTGCTGTTCATGTCTTCTCCTGATGACTCCTTGGATGCAGCAATGACCATAATTAACATGTTTGGAGAATTTTCTGGCCTGTCTATTAATTGGGACAAGTCGTGTCTGATGTACTTTTCCCCGCCCAGAAATGTTATGGTGGGATCCTTGGTGTCTGGCTTGAGAGTGGTTTCTAGTTTTAAATATTTAGGAATTCATATCACTAGATTGGATGCTGACATGGTGCAGGCAAATGTTTCTCCTCTGATTCCGTTGTTTCGGGATAAATTTAGGATTTGGTCGGGGCTGCCTCTTTCTGTAGCAGGTCGTATTAACCTTATCAAGATGGTGGTTCAGCCTAAATGTCTATATGTTTTGTAGCATATTTTTGTATATATCCCTAAGTCATTCTTCCAAGATATGGAATCACAACTTACAAAATTTATATGGGGATCTTCTAGATCTAAATTACAACTGGCAAAATTGCAACGACCTAGAGATTTAGGGGGGTTGGCCCTTTCTGACTTATATTTATACTACCTGGCGGGTCAGCTCAAATATATGGCTGCCTGGGTGTCACCTGACGTGCCAGTGGGATTGGAACAATGTTTGGCAGGTTATTTGGGCCTTCCTAAATTATGGCCTGTTCTAGATCCTTTACTTTCCCTTGGTAGGAGATCCTTACCGATACATAAAGTTGCTCGTAATGTCTGGCTGGCGGCACTTGGGATTTCATGGAATGACCAGATTATAGCTGAAACACCCCTATGGCAGAATGCGGTACTTGATCAGTTAACTTCCTCACAGGATGATTGATTCTGGTCGAACCTTGGGGTGGATACTGTGGGAGAGCTATTTGTGAACAATGTGTTGCTGTCCTTTGCCCAGGTTGAAGAGAATTAACAGGTTCCAAGACGAGCCTTCTATAAATATTTGCAATTGTGTCATTCACTGCAGACTCAGTTTAGGGGAAGGGATGTCTTTATTTCTACCTATCCCTTGATTGGCATTATTAGATTGCAGGGTCCTGGAGGGCTGATTTCATCCATCTACTCTTACCTTCTCCACGCGAAGGCAAATAAAGCAGCTTTCCCAGCAATGGACAGGTGGCAGTCCTTGATCCCATCCCTAGATGAGGACTCCAGATCGAGCCTTTTGGAGTCGCATAGATTCGTATCTCCTGCTATTAACAACAAGCTTATACAGCTTTACATCATACACCAGAGCTATCTTACCCCGGTCCGTCTTTATAAAATGGGTAGACGATCTAATCCCAGTTGTCACAGGTGTCTCTATGAAACCGCAGATTTTCATCACAAGATATGGGAATGTCCTGTGCTTCAAGGTTTTTGGACCGAAGTTACTGATCTGCTATCCCGGGTGTTAGAGGTCCCAGTTAGACTGGATCCAGGTGTTTGCTTATTTGGGTTAATGGAGGACGGGATCTATTCTGCTCCTACTCGCACGTGCCTTTGGGAGACGTTATTTATGGCTAGGAAGGCAATAGCTATTAAATGGATGAATCCTCGATCTACTACTAAATCTATGTGGATAGAACTGATTAATTCTATGATACCCTATGAGCGGATTGTTTACATTAATAGAAGATGCCCTGATAAATTTCATCGGGTGTGGGATCGTTGGTGTAGCTCTGATCTTACCTCTTACTCTAGCACTGCATTATCTATGGCTCTTAGAGCAATCCCTACTTAAGTGCCCCGCAAATATGCTGTATGTCGCTCTCTTTGGGTATTTTCTGGCTTCGGGTTGGGATCTGGCCTAACTGTTACCTTACGTTTCCCAGATGAGTTCTGGATCTTGATGGCTCTCTTTGTCTTTAATTGTAATGTATTGCTGATTTCAAGCATTGTACTGTAATATTATGTTACCGTTGCCACAAGTCAGTTCCTGAATTTGTTTTCCCTTCTAGATATTCCTCGATTAACAGTGAGTGGTGTTATTGCAAAGTAGAAGCGTTTAGAAACGACAGCAACTCAGCCATAAAGTGGCAGACCAATGTAACGTTACAGACTGGAGTTGTTGAGTGCTAAGGCACATAGTGCATGAAGTTCGCCAACGCTCTGCTGACCTAATAACTGCAGAGCTCCTTATCTCCTCTGACATTAACATCTGCACAAAAACTATGCCCCCTGAGTTTATTGGCATGGGTTTCCATAGCTGTATGCAAGCCGTACATTACTAAGTACACTACCAAGCATCGGATGGAGTGGTTTACAACATCCTGCATTGGACTCTGGAGCAGTGGAAATGTGCTTTGTGGAATGACGAATCACACTTCTCTGTCTTTGTTTGGCAAATGCCAGGTGCCTTAATGCATTGTGACAACTGTAAAGTTTGGTGGATGAGCGATAAAGCTATGGAATTGTTTTTTCAGGGATCCGCTTAGGACCCTTAGTTCCAGTCAAGGGAAATCTTAAAACTTTAGCACACCAAGACATTTTGAACAACTGTATGTTTCTAACTTTGTTGGAACGGTTTGGGGTAGGCCCTTTTCTGTTTAAGCATGACTGTGCCCCAGTGCGCAAGGTCCATAAAGGCATTGATATAGAAGAATTTGAGTGGCCCGCACAGAGAACTGACATTAACCCCATCGAAGACCTTCGGGATGTATTAGAAATTAGAGATTGCAAGCCAGGTCCTCTCCTCCAGCATCAGTATCAGACCTCACAAATTCTCTTCTGAATGAATAGGCAGTAATTACCAAACACAAATTCCAAAATTTTGTAGAAAGCCATCCCAGGAGAGTGGAAGCTGTTTTAGTTACAAAATAGGGACGAACTCCATATTAATGCCTTATCGATTTACAATGGGATGTGTCGGGTGTCCCAAAACGTATGTTCATATAGTATATGTGTCTGAATGGTCACCATATGATTCCACCGTAGCTCAGAATTGGTTATTTTTCATTATGTAGTGCAGCTCTGTGCAGCACTGATGTTTTCATTTTGCTAAAGCTTGCCCTCCGCAGGATTACTATGTAAAGGACTACAGTTCCTATGATTCCTCTCTCCTCTCACAAACACATGTTGCCACACATGTAAAAAGAAGATCCCACTAGGGAGGGGCAGAGCAGGAAAAGGAATGTGATGTACAATATCCCGAACTACAGGGACGGGGAGAGGAGATATTACCATCTTCAATGAAAAGGACATCGCACAGGACATTTTAGCTACAGACAGTACATTAGTGACTATTACTACTGCAGTCAATCCATTTGCACACATTTTTAAGTTTGGAAAACTATTTTAATATAGGCTGGGTTGGCAAATAATACATTGTATTTACATATGACAAATGCAAATTTAAAGGGGATGTCCAGTTTAAAAAAACAAAACATTTTATCCCTACTATGGAATTCTGTGTTAACCGCTTCCCGACCGCCCACTGTATATTCACGTTGACACTTGCTGGGCTCTGTGCAGTGCCGACGTGAATTCACGGTGGGTGTTAAAAGCGCGATCCGGGTGTCTCAGAGTAGCGCTGACACCCGGATCGCGCTGTTATCACCTGCCTCTGGTCCCGGAGATATGATCGGGACCTGATTAGTTCAGGTCCCGGTCATGTGATCACAGGGAAAGTGTGTTGTAGCAACGAACTGGAAAGTTTGTTGCTATAACAAACTGGAAAGTTTGTTGCTACAACAAAATTTCCCGGGGACCGATTGCTGGTGCTGCAGTCGGTTATAAGGCAGAACCGGGGTCCACACAACGGCCCCCGGGTCTGCCATGCACGGCAGCCTATGAGAACCAGCCGGAGTCTGGTCCTCATAAGCTTCCTGTCAGTGTGACTGTTTATAATACGTTACACTACCTAGGTAGTGTAATGTATTATAGCAGCCATCAGTGCTGCCAGTGTTCAAGTAAAAAGTAAAAAATAAAGTACTAAAAAAGTTTTATAAAAAAGTGTAAAAACAAGTTATAAAAGTTACAAAAACAAAAAATGCTTTTTTTCCTATAATAAGTCTTTTATTATAGGAAAAAAATGAAAATGTTAAAAAAAAAGTACACATATTTGGTATCATCGCGTTCATAACGACCCAAGCTATAAAACTATAATATTATTTTTCCCGCACAGTGAACACCGCAAAAAAAATAATTAAAAAACAATGTCAGAATCACTATTTTTTGGTCATCAACCCTCCCAAAATATAGAATAAAAAGTGATCAAAAAGTCGCATGTACCCCAAAACAGTACCAATAAAAACTACAACCCGTCCCGCAAAAAACAAGCCCTTACACCGCTTTTTGGACGGAAAAATAAAAAATTATGGCTCTCAGAATATGGTGACACAAAAAATAAATAATTTTATCGAAAAGTGGTTTTATTGCACAATCGCCACAAAACATAAAAAACCTATATACATATGGTATCGCCGTAATCGTACCGACCCGCAGAATTAAGTAAAATGTCATTTATACCGCACGGTGAAGACTGTAAAAAAAAAAATACAAAAAACATTGTCAGAATTTATGTTTCTTTGTCATTTTGCTTCCAAAAATATCTAATAAAAAGTGATTAAAAAAAAATCACATGTACCCTAAAATGGTACTAATGAAAAGTACAGATTGTCCCGCAACAAATAAGCCCTCAGACAGCTCCGTTGGAGAAAAAAATAAAAAAGTTCTGGCTCTCAGAATATGGCGATGCAAAATGTGCAGAGTGTTCCAAAAGCGGATAAGATCGGGCGCCATTTATCAGTGCGACACAGGCCACATATCTGCGAATTATTATTTATGTACCCCGTTATTATACCCTCTTATTATGCCCTGATGTACTCTGCCCAGTTTACACATACCCCCACATCATAAACTGAAATACCAGCAAAACCCCAAACAGAACAGTTACCAAGCAAAATCTGCGCTCCAAAAGCCAAATGACGTTCCCTCCCTTCTGAGCCCCATAGCGTGTCCAAGCACCAGCTTACGTCCACATATATGATATTTTATATCCGGGAGAACCCGCTCAACATTGTATGAGGTATTTGTCTTCAGTGGCACAAACTGGGCACAACATATTGTGCGTTAAAATGGCATATCAGTGGAAAATGTTAATTTTCACTTTGCACCATCCGCTGCGCATTAACGCCTTCGCACACCACGACTTAATAGCATGTCGTGGCGCGAGGGGTTATATATAGTGCGGGCTCACGCGCTGCGCCCGCTCCATATTCTGCAGTTGTCCGCTGTGTATTACAGCTGACACCCGGGACTAATGGACAGGAACAGCGATCGCGCTGTTACAGGAGCCTGTAAAATGACATTATACTGCAATACATTAGTATTGCAGTGTATTGTACCAGTGACCTAATGATCGCTCGTTCCAGTCCCCTAAAGGGACTTTTGGGAGGTTTCCACTGTTTTGGTACCTCAGGGACTTTGCATATGCGACATGACACCCGAAAACCATTCCAGCTAAATTTGAGCTCCAAAAGCCAAATATTGTTCCTTCCCTCCTAAGTCCTGCCGTGGGTCCGAACAGCAGTTTATTACTACATATGGTGTATTGCTGTAATCAGGACAAAATGCTTTACAAATTTTGGGGTGATTTTTCTACTTTATTCATTGTAAAAATTAAACATTTCTATGTTTTTTCAGAAAAAAGTAGATTTTCATTTTCACGGCCTAATTCCACTAAATTCAGCAAAAAAACTGTGGGGTCAAAATGCTAACTATACCTCTAGAACAATTCCTTGAGGGGTGTAGTCTTCAAAATGGGGTCAGGTTTGGGGGGATTCCACTGTTTTGCTTACTCCAGGGCGTTGCAAACGCGACATGGCACTGAAAAACAATCCAGCAAAATCTGCGCTTCAAAATCCAAATGGCGCTCCTTCCCTTCTGAGCTCTGCGGTGGGTCCAAACAGCAGTTTAGTACCACATATGGGGTATTGGCGTAATCGGGAGAAGTAGCTTTACAAGTTTTGGGGTGCTTTTTAATCTTTATTCCTTGCAAATATTATTTTTTTTTATATTATTTCAGAAAAAAAGTAGATTTTCACTTTCACAGACAAACTCCAATAAATATAGCAAAAGACCTGTGGGGTCAAGATGCTAACTATACCCCTAGATAAATTCCCTGAGGGGTGTAGTTTCCAAAACCGTCTCACTTTTGGGGGATTTCCACTGTTTTGGCACCACAAGACCTCTTCAAACCTGACATGGTTCCTAAAATATATTCTAAAAAAAGGAGTCCCCAAAATCCACTAGGTGCTCCTTTGCTTCTGAGGCCTGTGTTTCAGTCCTTTATCACACTAGGGCCACATGTGGGATATTTCTAAAAACTGCAGAACCTGGGCAATAAATATTGAGTTGCATTTCTCGGGTAAAACCTTCTGTGTTACAGAAAAAAATGTATTACAAATGAATTTCAGCAAAAAAAATAAAATTTGTAAATTTCACCTCTACTTCGCTTTAATTCCTGTGAAGCGCCTAAAGGGTTAAGAAACTTTCTGAATGCTGTTTCGAATACTTTGAGGGGTGCAGTTTTTAATATGGGGTGATTTATGGGGTCTATCTAGTACATAAGGCCCTCAAAGCCACTTCAGAACTGAACTGGTCCCTGTAAAAATAGTCTTTTGAAATTTTCTTGAAGTACAGTAAAAAATTGTGTAGTACCGTGTTAGCCAGAGACAATATGAAATGTTAAATACTTTTGTGTCAAAAAAGACAAAAGTATAGAAGGTATGATACCTTTATTGGCTAACCATAAAAGTTCTATATGCGGCTTTCAGAGCGCAAAGGCTCCTTCTTCAGGCAGTTTACAAATAAATGACTTAGAAAAAAGCACAACATTTAGATGTTACACAAAGACAATTAGTACATGAGGTGATATATCATTAAGATAAGCCGGGGCAATAAAACTGAGGTTATAGGGGTGAAGGCATCTGGAGTCAGTCTGATGGGGGATGTGACGTGTGTCCATGTAGTGGCTCATAAATCCTGGTGTTAGATTGAGGCCTTGTGTCAAAGACTGGAATTTTATCATCATCTTGAATTCCCAAATTTTTCTTTCTCTGTTGTTTTTAAAATGACCCTTCAGAATGAGTACCTTTAAATCTGCCAAACTGTGATCAGGTCCAGAGAAATGTTTTCCCACGGGTGTATCCACCTCCTGTTTTATTGTATGTCTGTGAAGATTCATCCTGGTTTGTAGTTTTTGTATGGTTTCTCCAATGTAGATTCCTTTATTGATGCACCTTGTACACAGGATCATGTAAACTACATTGGAGGATGTACAGGAGAACGTGCCAGTGATTTTATAGTCCTGCTGCGTGTTTGGTATCTGGATGGTGTTTGATGACCAGATGTTGGTACAGGTCTTGCATTTTCTACTGTTGCAAGGAAAAGTGCCATTTTCTTGAAAATGTGAGAAATTGCTGCTAAAGTTCTAAGCCTTGTAACATCCTAGAAAAATAAAATAATGTTCAAAAAACAATGCAAATATAAAGTAGACATATGGAATATGTAAAATAGTAACTATTTTGTGTGGTATTACTATCTGTTTTAGAAGCAGATACATTTAAAATGAGAAAAATCATAATTTTTGCAAATTTTCTCTAAATTTTGGTGTTTTTCACAAATAAGCATTGAATTTATTGACCACATTTTTCCACTAACATAAAGTACAATATGTCACGAGAAAACAATCTCAGAATCGCTTGGATAGGCAAAAGCATTCCAGAGTTATTAACACATAAATTGACACATGTCAGATTTGAGAAAATGGGGCTGGTCATGAAGGTAAAAATTAGCTCGGTCTTGAAAGGGTTAATAGAGAGTGGTCCTCTGTTCAGGATCCTCATCTCATGGCCAGACTGGAGAGCGTCTCTCGCTCTGGAGGACCTTTCCTGTGGCGCTGCAGGGAAATTTAACACTTACTACCAGGTATCCCAACAGATTACAGCTGATCGCTTCGGGAATCAGCAGGGGGAAACTTTGTGATCAGATTATTGTCATGGGACCTTTATAACAAGTAGGGATTGTCCAAAGTGGAGAATTGCTTTAAAGGGGTTCATTTCTTTGGATAATCCCTTTTTGTTAGTAGGGTCCCCTCGATGCTTAGCTGATCACAGCGTCTCCTACTGCTAAGACCTCTGACAATCAGTCTCATAGCAGTAAATAAAACATTACACAGTTCTTATTTAACCCCTTCCCGACATCCGCCGTATATATACGGCGCACGCCGGGTGGGGGAATATGGAGCGGGTTTGTCTGCACTATTTGTCATACACGCTGTATAATATATGATATAATGTATCTATGTGCTGATCATACAGATTCTATAATATATGATTGTGATTGGTTGCTATGGTAACACCGCTGTTTGTCTGCACTATTTGTCATACACTGTATAATATATGATATAATGTATCTATGTGCCGATCATACAGATTCTATAATATATGATTGTGATTGGTTGCTATGGTAACACTGCTGCTTGTCTGCACTATTTGTCATACACTGTATAATATATGATATAATGTATCTATGTGCCGATCATACAGATTCTATAATATATGACTGTGATTGGTTGCTATGGTAACACCGCTGCTTGTCTGCACTATGTGTCATACACTGTATAATATATGGTATAATGTATCTATGTGCTGATCATACAGATTCTATAATATATGATTGTGATTGGTTGCTATGGTAACACGGCTGTTTGTCTGCACTATGTGTCATACACACTGTATAGTATATGATATAATGTATCTATGTGCTGATCATACAGATTCTATAATATATGATTGTGATTGGTTGCTATGGTAACATCGCTGTTTGTCTGCACTATTTGTCATACACTGTATAATATATGATATAATGTATCTATGTGCTGATCATACACATTCTATAATATATGATTGTGATTGGTTGCTATGGTAACATCGCTGTTTGTCTGCACTATTTGTCATACACTGTATAATATATGATATAATGTATCTATGTGCCGATCATACAGATTCTATAATATATGATTGTGATTGGTTGCTATGGTAACACGGCTGTTTGTCTGCACTATGTGTCATACACACTGTATAATATATGATATAATGTATCTATGTGCTGATCATACAGATTCTATAATATATGACTGTGATTGGTTGCTATGGTAACACGGCTGCTTGTCTGCACTATTTGTCATACACTGTATAATATATAATATAATGTATCTATGTGCTGATCATACAGATTCTATAATATATGATTGTGATTGGTTGCTATGGTAACACTGCTGCTTGTCTGCACTATTTGTCATACACTGTATAATATATGATATAATGTATCTATGTGCTGATCATACAGATTCTATAATATATGATTGTGATTGGTTGCTATGGTAACACTGCTGCTTGTCTGCACTATTTGTCATACACGCTGTATAATATATGATATAATGTATCTATGTGCTGATCATACAGATTCTATAATATATGATAGTGATTGGTTGCTATGGTAACACCGCTGCTTGTCTGCACTATTTGTCATACACGCTGTATAATATATGATATAATGTATCTATGTACTGATCATACAGATTCTATAATATATGATTGTGATTGGTTGCTATGGTAACACGCTGCTTGTCTGCACTACTTGTCATACACACTGTATAATATATGATATAATGTATCTATGTGCTGATCATACAGATTCTATAATATATGATTGTGATTGGTTGCTATGGTAACACGGCTGCTTGTCTGCACTATTTGTCATACACACTGTATAATATATGATATAATGTATCTATGTGCTGATCATACAGATTCTATAATATATGATTGTGATTGGTTGCTATGGTAACACGGCTGTTTGTCTGCACTATTTGTCATACACACTGTATAATATATGATATAATGTATCTATGTGCTGATCATACAGATTCTATAATATATGATTGTGATTGGTTGCTATGGTAACACTGCTGTCTGCAACTATTTGTCATACACACGGTATAATATATGATATAATGTATCTATGTGCTGATCATACAGATTCTATAATATATGATTGTGATTGGTTGCTATGGTAACACGGCTGCTTGTCTGCACTATTTGTCATACACTGTATAATATATGATATAATGTATCTATGTGCTGATCATACAGATTCTATAATATATGATTGTGATTGGTCGCTATGGTAACACCGCTGCTTGTCTGCACTATTTGCCATACACACTGTATAATATATGATATAATGTATCTATGTGCCGATCATACAGATTCTATAATATATGATTGTGATTGGTTGCTATGGTAACACTGCTGCTTGTCTGCACTATTTGTCATACACACTGTATAATATATGATATAATGTATCTATGTGCTGACCATACAGATTCTATAATATATGATTGTGATTGGTTGCTATGGTAACACTGCTGCTTGTCTGCACTATTTGTCATACACTGTATAATATATAATATAATGTATCTATGTGCCGATCATACAGATTCTATAATATATGACTGTGATTGGTTGCTATGGTAACACCGCTGTTTGTCTGCACTATGTGTCACACACACTGTATAATATATGATATAACGTATCTATGTGCTGATCATACAGATTCTATAATATATGATTGTGATTGGTTGCTATGGTAACACCGCTGCTTGTCTGCACTATTTGTCTTACACACTGTATAATATATGATATAATGTATCTATGTGCTGATCATACAGATTCTATAATATATGACTGTGATTGGTTGCTATGGTAACACCGCTGCTTGTCTGCACTATGTGTCATACACTGTATAATATATGATATAATGTATCTATGTGCCGATCATACAGATTCTATAATATATGACTGTGATTGGTTGCTATGGTAACACCGCTGCTTGTCTGCACTATTGGTCATGCACGCTGTATAATATATGATATAATGTATCTATGTGCTGATCATACAGATTCTATAATATATGATTGTGATTGGTTGCTATGGTAACACGGCTGCTTGTCTGCACTATGTGTCATACACACTGTATAATATATGATATAATGTATCTATGTGCTGATCATACAGATTCTATAATATATGACTGTGATTGGTTGCTATGGTAACACTGCTGCTTGTCTGCACTATTTGTCATACACTGTATAATATATGATATAATGTATCTATGTGCTGATCATACAGATTCTATAATATATGACTGTGATTGGTTGCTATGGTAACACTGCTGTTTGTCTGCACTATTTGTCACACACACTGTATAATATATGATATAATGTATCTATGTGCTGATCATACAGATTCTATAATATATGATTGTGATTGGTTGCTATGGTAACACCGCTGCTTGTCTGCACTATGTGTCATACACTGTATAATATATGATATAATGTATCTATGTGCTGATCATACAGAGTCTATAATATATGATTGTGATTGGTTGCTATGGTAACACCGCTGTTTGTCTGCACTATTTGTCATACACACTGTATAATATATGATATAATGTATCTATGTGCTGATCATACAGATTCTATAATATATGATTGTGATTGGTTGCTATGGTAACACGGCTGTTTGTCTGCACTATTTGTCATACACTGTATAATATATGATATAATGTATCTATGTGCTGATCATACAGATTCTATAATATATGATTGTGATTGGTTGCTATGGTAACACCGCTGCTTGTCTGCACTATGTGTCATACACACTGTATAATATATGATATAATGTATCTATGTGCTGATCATACAGATTCTATAATATATGATTGTGATTGGTTGCTATGGTAACACCGCTGTCTGTCTGCACTATTTGTCATACACACTGTATAATATATGATATAATGTATCTATGTGCTGATCATACAGATTCTATAATATATGATTGTGATTGGTTGCTATGGTAACACGGCTGTTTGTCTGCACTATTTGTCACACACTGTATAATATATGATATAATGTATCTATGTGCCGATCATACAGATTCTATAATATATGATTGTGATTGGTTGCTATGGTAACACGGCTGTTTGTCTGCACTATGTGTCATACACTGTATAATATATGATATAATGTATCTATGTGCTGATCATACAGATTCTATAATATATGATTGTGATTGGTTGCTATGGTAACACCGCTGTTTGTCTGCACTATTTGTCATACACACTGTATAATATATGATATAATGTATCTATGTGCTGATCATACAGATTCTATAATATATGATAGTGATTGGTTGCTATGGTAACACCGCTGTTTGTCTGCACTATTTGTCATACACACTGTATAATATATGATATAATGTATCTATGTGCTGATCATACAGATTCTATAATATATGATTGTGATTGGTTGCTATGGTAACACGTCTGTTTGTCTGCACTATTTGTCATACACACTGTATAATATATGATATAATGTATCTATGTGCCGATCATACAGATTCTATAATATATGATAGTGATTGGTTGCTATGGTAACACGTCTGTTTGTCTGCACTATTTGTCATACACTGTATAATATATGATATAATGTATCTATGTGCTGATCATACAGATTCTATAATATATGATTGTGATTGGTTGCTATGGTAACACGGCTGTTTGTCTGCACTATTTGTCATACACACTGTATAATATATGATATAATGTATCTATGTGCCGATCATACAGATTCTATAATATATGACTGTGATTGGTTGCTATGGTAACACTGCTGCTTGTCTGCACTATTTGTCATACACACTGTATAATATATGATATAATGTATCTATGTGCTGATCATACAGATTCTATAATATATGATTGTGATTGGTTACTATGGTAACACTGCTGCTTGTCTGCACTATTTGTCATACACACTGTATAATATATGATATAATGTATCTATGTGCTGATCATACAGATTCTATAATATATGATTGTGATTGGTTGCTATGGTAACACGGCTGTTTGTCTGCACTATTTGTCATACACTGTATAATATATGATATAATGTATCTATGTGCTGATCATACAGATTCTATAATATATGATTGTGATTGGTTGCTATGGTAACACGGCTGTTTGTCTGCACTATTTGTCATACACTGTATAATATATGATATAATGTATCTATGTGCTGATCATACAGATTCTATAATATATGATTGTGATTGGTTACTATGGTAACACTGCTGTTTGTCTGCACTATTTGTCACACACTGTATAATATATGATATAATGTATCTATGTGCTGATCATACAGATTCTATAATATATGATTGTGATTGGTTGCTATGGTAACACCGCTGCTTGTCTGCACTATGTGTCATACACTGTATAATATATGATATAATGTATCTATGTGCTGATCATACAGAGTCTATAATATATGACTGTGATTGGTTGCTATGGTAACACGGCTGTTTGTCTGCACTATTTGTCATACACACTGTATAATATATGATATAATGTATCTATGTGCTGATCATACAGATTCTATAATATATGATTGTGATTGGTTGCTATGGTAACACGGCTGCTTGTCTGCACTATTTGTCATACACGCTGTATAATATATGATATAATGTATCTATGTGCTGATCATACACATTCTATAATATATGATTGTGATTGGTTGCTATGGTAACACTGCTGCTTGTCTGCACTATTTGTCATACACTGTATAATATATGATATAATGTATCTATGTGCTGATCATACACATTCTATAATATATGACTGTGATTGGTTGCTATGGTAACACCGCTGTCTGTCTGCACTATTTGTCATACACACTGTATAATATATGATATAATGTATCTATGTGCTGATCATACACATTCTATAATATATGATTGTGATTGGTTGCTATGGTAACACTGCTGCTTGTCTGCACTATGTGTCATACACTGTATAATATATGATATGATGTATCTATGTGCTGATCATACAGATTCTATAATATATGATTGTGATTGGTTGCTATGGTAACACTGCTGCTTGTCTGCACTATTTGTCATACACTGTATAATATATGATATGATGTATCTATGTGCTGATCATACAGATTCTATAATATATGATTGTGATTGGTTGCTATGGTAACACTGCTGCTTGTCTGCACTATTTGTCACACACTGTATAATATATGATATAATGTATCTATGTGCTGATCATACACATTCTATAATATATGATTGTGATTGGTTGCTATGGTAACACTGCTGCTTGTCTGCACTATTTGTCATACACACTGTATAATATATGATATAATGTATCTATGTGCTGATCATACAGATTCTATAATATATGATTGTGATTGGTTACTATGGTAACACGGCTGCTTGTCTGCACTATGTGTCATACACACGGTATAATATATGATATAATGTATCTATGTGCTGATCATACAGATTCTATAATATATGATTGTGATTGGTTGCTATGGTAACACCGCTGCTTGTCTGCACTATTTGTCATACACTGTATAATATATGATATAATGTATCTATGTGCTGATCATACAGATTCTATAATATATGACTGTGATTGGTTGCTATGGTAACACTGCTGCTTGTCTGCACTATTTGTCATACACTGTATAATATATGATATAATGTATCTATGTGCTGATCATACAGATTCTATAATATATGACTGTGATTGGTTGCTATGGTAACACCGCTGCTTGTCTGCACTATTTGTCATACACTGTATAATATATGATATAATGTATCTATGTGCTGATCATACAGATTCTATAATATATGACTGTGATTGGTTGCTATGGTAACACCGCTGCTTGTCTGCACTATTTGTCATACACTGTATAATATATGATATAATGTATCTATGTGCTGATCATACAGATTCTATAATATATGATTGTGATTGGTTGCTATGGTAACACGCTGCTTGTCTGCACTATGTGTCATACACACTGTATAATATATGATATAATGTATCTATGTGCTGATCATACAGATTCTATAATATATGATTGTGATTGGTTGCTATGGTAACATCGCTGTTTGTCTGCACTATTTGTCATACACACTGTATAATATATGATATAATGTATCTATGTGCTGATCATACAGATTCTATAATATATGATTGTGATTGGTTGCTATGGTAACACCGCTGCTTGTCTGTACTATTTGTCACACACACTGTATAATATATGATATAATGTATCTATGTGCTGATCATACAGATTCTATAATATATGACTGTGATTGGTTGCTATGGTAACACGGCTGCTTGTCTGCACTATTTGTCATACACACTGTATAATATATGATATAATGTATCTATGTGCTGATCATACAGATTCTATAATATATGATTGTGATTGGTTGCTATGGTAACACCGCTGTCTGTCTGCACTATTTGTCACACACACTGTATAATATATGATATAATGTATCTATGTGCTGATCATACAGATTCTATAATATATGATTGTGATTCGTTGCTATGGTAACACCGCTGTTTGTCTGCACTATGTGTCATACACACTGTATAATATATGATATAATGTATCTATGTGCTGATCATACAGATTCTATAATATATGATTGTGATTGGTTGCTATGGTAACACCGCTGTTTGTCTGCACTATGTGTCATACACGGTGTATAATATATGATATAATGTATCTATGTGCTGATCATACAGATTCTATAATATATGAGTGTGATTGGTTGCTATGGTAACACGGCTGCTTGTCTGCACTATTTGTCATACACTGTATAATATATGATATAATGTATCTCTGTGCTGATCATACACATTCTATAATATATGATTGTGATTGGTTGCTATAGTAACACTGCTGCTTGTCTACACTATTTGTCATACACACTGTATAATATATGATATAATGTATCTATGTGCTGATCATACAGATTCTATAATATATGATTGTGATTGGTTGCTATGGTAACACCGCTGTTTGTCTGCACTATTTGTCATACACACTGTATAATATATGATATAATGTATCTATGTGCTGATCATACAGATTCTATAATATATGACTGTGATTGGTTGCTATGGTAACATCGCTGCTTGTCTGCACTATGTGTCATACACACTGTATAATATATGATATGTATCTATGTGCTGATCATACAGATTCTATAATATATGACTGTGATTGGTTGCTATGGTAACACCGCTGCTTGTCTGCACTATTTGTCATACTCTGTATAATATATGATATAATGTATCTATGTGCTGATCATACAGATTCTATAATATATGATTGTGATTGGTTGCTATGGTAACACCGCTGTTTGTCTGCACTATTTGTCATACACTGTATAATATATGATATAATGTATCTATGTGCTGATCATACACATTCTATAATATATGATTGTGATTGGTTGCTATGGTAACACGGCTGTTTGTCTGCACTATTTGTCATACACTGTATAATATATGATATAATGTATCTATGTGCTGATTATACAGATTCTATAATATATGATTGTGATTGGTTGCTATGGTAACACCACTGTTTGTCTGCACTATGTGTCATACACTGTATAATATATGATATAATGTATCTATGTGCCGATCATACAGATTCTATAATATATGATTGTGATTGGTTGCTATGGTAACACTGCTGTTTGTCTGTACTATTTGTCATACACACTGTATAATATATGATATAATGTATCTATGTGCTGATCATACAGATTCTATAATATATGATTGTGATTGGTTGCTATGGTAACACCACTGTTTGTCTGCACTATGTGTCATACACTGTATAATATATGATATAATGTATCTATGTGCCGATCATACAGATTCTATAATATATGATTGTGATTGGTTGCTATGGTAACACTGCTGTTTGTCTGTACTATTTGTCATACACACTGTATAATATATGATATAATGTATCTATGTGCTGATCATACAGATTCTATAATATATGATTGTGATTGGTTGCTATGGTAACACCGCTGTCTGCACTATTTGTCATACACTGTATAATATATGATATAATGTATCTATGTGCCGATCATACAGATTCTATAATATATGATTGTGATTGGTTGCTATGGTAACACCGCTGTTTGTCTGCACTATTTGTCATACACTGTATAATATATGATATAATGTATCTATGTGCTGATCATACAGATTCTATAATATATGATTGTGATTGGTTGCTATGGTAACACCGCTGCTTGTCTGCACTATGTGTCATACACACTGTATAATATATGATATAATGTATCTATGTGCTGATCATACAGATTCTATAATATATGATTGTGATTGGTTGCTATGGTAACACGGCTGCTTGTCTGCACTATTTGTCATACACTGTATAATATATGATATAATGTATCTATGTGCTGATCATACAGATTCTATAATATATGATTGTGATTGGTTGCTATGGTAACACGGCTGCTTGTCTGCACTATGTGTCATACACACTGTATAATATATGATATAATGTATCTATGTGCTGATCATACAGATTCTATAATATATGATTGTGATTGGTTGCTATGGTAACACTGCTGCTTGTCTGCACTATTTGTCATACACTGTATAATATATGATATAATGTATCTATGTGCTGATCATACAGATTCTATAATATATGATTGTGATTGGTTGCTATGGTAACACCGCTGCTTGTCTGCACTATGTGTCATACACACTGTATAATATATGATATAATGTATCTATGTGCTGATCATACAGAGTCTATAATATATGATTGTGATTGGTTGCTATGGTAACACGGCTGCTTGTCTGCACTATGTGTCATACACACTGTATAATATATGATATAATGTATCTATGTGCTGATCATACAGATTCTATAATATATGACTGTGATTGGTTGCTATGGTAACACCGCTGTTTGTCTGCACTATTTGTCATACACACTGTATAATATATGATATAATGTATCATGAGGTGATCATACAGATTCTATAATATATGATTGTGATTGGTTGCTATGGTAACACGGCTGTTTGTCTGCACTATGTGTCATACACACTGTATAATATATGATATAATGTATCTATGTGCTGATCATACAGATTCTATAATATATGATTGTGATTGGTTGCTATGGTAACACCGCTGCTTGTCTGCACTATTTGTCATACACTGTATAATATATGATATAATGTATCTATGTGCTGATCATACAGATTCTATAATATATGATTGTGATTGGTTGCTATGGTAACACCGCTGCTTGTCTGCACTATTTGTCATACACACTGTATAATATATGATATAATGTATCTATGTGCCGATCATACAGATTCTATAATATATGACTGTGATTGGTTGCTATGGTAACACGGCTGTTTGTCTGCACTATTTGTCATACAATGTATAATATATGATATAATGTATCTATGTGCTGATCATACAGATTCTATAATATATGATTGTGATTGGTTGCTATGGTAACACGGCTGTTTGTCTGCACTATGTGTCATACACACTGTATAATATATGATATAATGTATCTATGTGCTGATCATACAGATTCTATAATATATGATTGTGATTGGTTGCTATGGTAACACGGCTGCTTGTCTGCACTATTTGTCATACACTGTATAATATATGATATAATGTATCTATGTGCTGATCATACAGATTCTATAATATATGATTGTGATTGGTTGCTATGGTAACACCGCTGCTTGTCTGCACTATTTGTCACACACTGTATAATATATGATATAATGTATCTATGTGCTGATCATACAGATTCTATAATATATGATAGTGATTGGTTGCTATGGTAACACAGCTGCTTGTCTGCACTATTTGTCATATACGCTGTATAATATATGATATAATGTATCTATGTGCTGATCATACAGATTCTATAATATATGATTGTGATTGGTTGCTATGGTAACACCGCTGCTTGTCTGCACTATTTGTCATACACGGTGTATAATATATGATATAATGTATCTATGTGCCGATCATACAGATTCTATAATATATGATTGTGATTGGTTGCTATGGTAACACGGCTGTTTGTCTGCACTATTTGTCATACACTGTATAATATATGATATAATGTATCTATGTGCTGATCATACACATTCTATAATATATGATAGTGATTGGTTGCTATGGTAACACCGCTGTTTGTCTGCACTATTTGTCACACACACTGTATAATATATGATATAATGTATCTATGTGCTGATCATACAGATTCTATAATATATGATTGTGATTGGTTGCTATGGTAACACCGCTGCTTGTCTGCACTATGTGTCATACACTGTATAATATATGATATAATGTATCTATGTGCTGATCATACAGATTCTATAATATATGATTGTGATTGGTTGCTATGGTAACACGGCTGCTTGTCTACACTATTTGTCATACACACTGTATAATATATGATATAATGTATCTATGTGCCGATCATACAGATTCTATAATATATGACTGTGATTGGTTGCTATGGTAACACGGCTGCTTGTCTACACTATTTGTCATACACACTGTATAATATATGATATAATGTATCTATGTGCCGATCATACAGATTCTATAATATATGATTGTGATTGGTTGCTATGGTAACACGGCTGTTTGTCTGCACTATTTGTCATACACACTGTATAATATATGATATAATGTATCTATGTGCTGATCATACAGATTCTATAATATATGACTGTGATTGGTTGCTATGGTAACACCGCTGCTTGTCTGCACTATGTGTCATACACACTGTATAATATATGATATAATGTATCTATGTGCTGATCATACAGATTCTATAATATATGATTGTGATTGGTTGCTATGGTAACACGGCTGCTTGTCTGCACTATGTGTCATACACACTGTATAATATATGATATAATGTATCTATGTGCTGATCATACAGATTCTATAATATATGATAGTGATTGGTTGCTATGGTAACACGGCTGTTTGTCTGCACTATTTGTCATACACTGTATAATATATGATATAATGTATCTATGTGCTGATCATACAGATTCTATAATATATGATTGTGCTTGGTTGCTATGGTAACACTGCTGCTTGTCTGCACTATTTGTCATACACACTATAATATATGACATAATGTATCTATGTGCTGATCATACAGATTCTATAATATATGATTGTGATTGGTTGCTATGGTAACACGGCTGTTTGTCTGCACTATGTGTCATACACACTGTATAATATATGATATAATGTATCTATGTGCTGATCATACAGATTCTATAATATATGATTGTGATTGGTTGCTATGGTAACACCGCTGCTTGTCTGCACTATTTGTCATACACACTGTATAATATATGATATAATGTATCTATGTGCTGATCATACAGAGTCTATAATATATGACTGTGATTGGTTGCTATGGTAACACCGCTGCTTGTCTGCACTATGTGTCATACACACTGTATAATATATGATATAATGTATCTATGTGCTGATAATACAGATTCTATAATATATGACTGTGATTGGTTGCTATGGTAACACCGCTGCTTGTCTGCACTATGTGTCATACACACTGTATAATATATGATATAATGTATCTATGTGCTGATCATACAGATTCTATAATATATGACTGTGATTGGTTGCTATGGTAACACCGCTGCTTGTCTGCACTATGTGTCATACACACTGTATAATATATGATATAATGTATCTATGTGCTGATCATACAGATTCTATAATATATGATTGTGATTGGTTGCTATGGTAACACCGCTGCTTGTCTGCACTATTTGTCATACACTGTATAATATATGATATAATGTATCTATGTGCTGATCATACAGATTCTATAATATATGATTGTGATTGGTTGCTATGGTAACACCGCTGCTTGTCTGCACTATTTGTCACACACACTGTATAATATATGATATAATGTATCTATGTGCCGATCATACAGATTCTATAATATATGACTGTGATTGGTTGCTATGGTAACACCGCTGTTTGTCTGCACTATGTGTCACACACACTGTATAATATATGATATAACGTATCTATGTGCCGATCATACAGATTCTATAATATATGACTGTGATTGGTTGCTATGGTAACATCGCTGCTTGTCTGCACTATTTGTCATACACACTGTATAATATATGATATAATGTATCTATGTGCTGATCATACAGATTCTATAATATATGACTGTGATTGGTTGCTATGGTAACACGGCTGCTTGTCTGCACTATTTGTCATACACACTGTATAATATATGATATAATGTATCTATGTGCTGATCATACAGATTCTATAATATATGATTGTGATTGGTTGCTATGGTAACACCGCTGTTTGTCTGCACTATTTGTCATACACACTGTATAATATATGATATAATGTATCTATGTGCTGATCATACAGATTCTATAATATATGATTGTGATTGGTTGCTATGGTAACACGGCTGTTTGTCTGCACTATTTGTCATACACTGTATAATATATGATATAATGTATCTATGTGCTGATCATACAGATTCTATAATATATGATTGTGATTGGTTGCTATGGTAACACCGCTGCTTGTCTGCACTATGTGTCATACACACTGTATAATATATGATATAATGTATCTATGTGCTGATCATACAGATTCTATAATATATGATTGTGATTGGTTGCTATGGTAACACCGCTGTCTGTCTGCACTATTTGTCATACACACTGTATAATATATGATATAATGTATCTATGTGCCGATCATACAGATTCTATAATATATGATTGTGATTGGTTGCTATGGTAACACGTCTGTTTGTCTGCACTATTTGTCATACACACTGTATAATATATGATATAATGTATCTATGTGCTGATCATACAGATTCTATAATATATGATTGTGATTGGTTGCTATGGTAACACTGCTGCTTGTCTGCACTATTTGTCATACACTGTATAATATATGATATAATGTATCTATGTGCTGATCATACAGATTCTATAATATATGATTGTGATTGGTTGCTATGGTAACACTGCTGCTTGTCTGCACTATTTGTCATACACTGTATAATATATGATATAATGTATCTATGTGCCGATCATACAGATTCTATAATATATGACTGTGATTGGTTGCTATGGTAACACTGCTGCTTGTCTGCACTATTTGTCATACACACTGTATAATATATGATATAATGTATCAATGTGCTGATCATACAGATTCTATAATATATGATTGTGATTGGTTGCTATGGTAACACGGCTGCTTGTCTGCACTATTTGTCATACACACTGTATAATATATGATATAATGTATCTATGTGCTGATCATACACATTCTATAATATATGATTGTGATTGGTTGCTATGGTAACACCGCTGTTTGTCTGCACTATTTGTCATACACACTGTATAATATATGATATAATGTATCTATGTGCTGATCATACAGAGTCTATAATATATGATTGTGATTGGTTGCTATGGTAACACGACTGCTTGTCTGCACTATTTGTCATACACACTGTATAATATATGATATAATGTATCTATGTGCTGATCATACAGATTCTATAATATATGATTGTGATTGGTTGCTATGGTAACACCGCTGCTTGTCTGCACTATTTGTCATACACACTGTATAATATATGATATAATGTATCTATGTGCTGATAATACAGATTCTATAATATATGATTGTGATTGGTTGCTATGGTAACACCGCTGCTTGTCTGCACTATTTGTCATACACACTGTATAATATATGATATAATGTATCTATGTGCTGATCATACAGATTCTATAATATATGACTGTGATTGGTTGCTATGGTAACACCGCTGCTTGTCTGCACTATTTGTCACACACTGTATAATATATGATATAATGTATCTATGTGCTGATCATACAGATTCTATAATATATGACTGTGATTGGTTGCTATGGTAACACCGCTGTTTGTCTGCACTATTTGTCATACACTGTATAATATATGATATAATGTATCTATGTGCTGATCATACAGATTCTATAATATATGATAGTGATTGGTTGCTATGGTAACACGGCTGCTTGTCTGCACTATTTGTCATACACACTGTATAATATATGATATAATGTATCTATGTGCTGATCATACACATTCTATAATATATGACTGTGATTGGTTGCTATGGTAACACCGCTGCTTGTCTGCACTATTTGTCACACACTGTATAATATATGATATAATGTATCTATGTGCTGATCATACAGATTCTATAATATATGATTGTGATTGGTTGCTATGGTAACACGGCTGCTTGTCTACACTATTTGTCATACACACTGTATAATATATGATATAATGTATCTATGTGCTGATCATACAGATTCTATAATATATGACTGTGATTGGTTGCTATGGTAACACGGCTGCTTGTCTGCACTATTTGTCATACACTGTATAATATATGATATGATGTATCTATGTGCTGATCATACAGATTCTATAATATATGATTGTGATTGGTTGCTATGGTAACACCGCTGCTTGTCTGCACTATTTGTCATACACTGTATAATATATGATATAATGTATCTATGTGCTGATCATACAGATTCTATAATATATGATTGTGATTGGTTGCTATGGTAACATCGCTGTTTGTCTGCACTATTTGTCATACACTGTATAATATATGATATAATGTATCTATGTGCTGATCATACAGATTCTATAATATATGATTGTGATTGGTTGCTATGGTAACACCGCTGCTTGTCTGCACTATGTGTCATACACACTGTATAATATATGATATAATGTATCTATGTGCTGATCATACAGAGTCTATAATATATGACTGTGATTGGTTGCTATGGTAACACCGCTGTTTGTCTGCACTATGTGTCACACACACTGTATAATATATGATATAATGTATCTATGTGCTGATCATACAGATTCTATAATATATGATAGTGATTGGTTGCTATGGTAACACCGCTGTTTGTCTGCACTATGTGTCACACACTGTATAATATATGATATAATGTATTCATGTGCTGATCATACAGATTCTATAATATATGATTGTGATTGGTTGCTATGGTAACACGGCTGCTTGTCTGCTCTATTTGTCATACACTGTATAATATATGATATAATGTATCTATGTGCTGATCATACAGATTCTATAATATATGATTGTGATTGGTTGCTATGGTAACACCGCTGCTTGTCTGCACTATTTGTCACACACACTGTATAATATATGATATAATGTATCTATGTGCTGATCATACAGATTCTATAATATATGACTGTGATTGGTTGCTATGGTAACACCGCTGTCTGTCTGCACTATTTGTCATACACACTGTATAATATATGATATAATGTATCTATGTGCTGATCATACACATTCTATAATATATGATTGTGATTGGTTGCTATGGTAACACTGCTGCTTGTCTGCACTATGTGTCATACACTGTATAATATATGATATGATGTATCTATGTGCTGATCATACAGATTCTATAATATATGATTGTGATTGGTTGCTATGGTAACACTGCTGCTTGTCTGCACTATTTGTCATACACTGTATAATATATGATATGATGTATCTATGTGCTGATCATACAGATTCTATAATATATGATTGTGATTGGTTGCTATGGTAACACTGCTGCTTGTCTGCACTATTTGTCACACACTGTATAATATATGATATAATGTATCTATGTGCTGATCATACACATTCTATAATATATGATTGTGATTGGTTGCTATGGTAACACTGCTGCTTGTCTGCACTATTTGTCATACACACTGTATAATATATGATATAATGTATCTATGTGCTGATCATACAGATTCTATAATATATGATTGTGATTGGTTACTATGGTAACACGGCTGCTTGTCTGCACTATGTGTCATACACACGGTATAATATATGATATAATGTATCTATGTGCTGATCATACAGATTCTATAATATATGATTGTGATTGGTTGCTATGGTAACACCGCTGCTTGTCTGCACTATTTGTCATACACTGTATAATATATGATATAATGTATCTATGTGCTGATCATACAGATTCTATAATATATGATTGTGATTGGTTGCTATGGTAACATCGCTGTTTGTCTGCACTATTTGTCATACACACTGTATAATATATGATATAATGTATCTATGTGCTGATCATACAGATTCTATAATATATGATAGTGATTGGTTGCTATGGTAACACTGCTGCTTGTCTGCACTATGTGTCATACACTGTATAATATATGATATAATGTATCTATGTGCTGATCATACAGATTCTATAATATATGATTGTGATTGGTTGCTATGGTAACACCGCTGCTTGTCTGTACTATTTGTCACACACACTGTATAATATATGATATAATGTATCTATGTGCTGATCATACAGATTCTATAATATATGACTGTGATTGGTTGCTATGGTAACACGGCTGCTTGTCTGCACTATTTGTCATACACACTGTATAATATATGATATAATGTATCTATGTGCTGATCATACAGATTCTATAATATATGATTGTGATTGGTTGCTATGGTAACACCGCTGTCTGTCTGCACTATTTGTCACACACACTGTATAATATATGATATAATGTATCTATGTGCTGATCATACAGATTCTATAATATATGATTGTGATTCGTTGCTATGGTAACACCGCTGTTTGTCTGCACTATGTGTCATACACACTGTATAATATATGATATAATGTATCTATGTGCTGATCATACAGATTCTATAATATATGATTGTGATTGGTTGCTATGGTAACACCGCTGTTTGTCTGCACTATGTGTCATACACGGTGTATAATATATGATATAATGTATCTATGTGCTGATCATACAGATTCTATAATATATGAGTGTGATTGGTTGCTATGGTAACACGGCTGCTTGTCTGCACTATTTGTCATACACTGTATAATATATGATATAATGTATCTCTGTGCTGATCATACACATTCTATAATATATGATTGTGATTGGTTGCTATAGTAACACTGCTGCTTGTCTACACTATTTGTCATACACACTGTATAATATATGATATAATGTATCTATGTGCTGATCATACAGATTCTATAATATATGATTGTGATTGGTTGCTATGGTAACACCGCTGTTTGTCTGCACTATTTGTCATACACACTGTATAATATATGATATAATGTATCTATGTGCTGATCATACAGATTCTATAATATATGATTGTGATTGGTTGCTATGGTAACACGGCTGTTTGTCTGCACTATTTGTCATACACTGTATAATATATGATATAATGTATCTATGTGCTGATCATACAGATTCTATAATATATGACTGTGATTGGTTGCTATGGTAACACCGCTGCTTGTCTGCACTATTTGTCATACTCTGTATAATATATGATATAATGTATCTATGTGCTGATCATACACATTCTATAATATATGATTGTGATTGGTTGCTATGGTAACACGGCTGTTTGTCTGCACTATTTGTCATACACTGTATAATATATGATATAATGTATCTATGTGCTGATTATACAGATTCTATAATATATGATTGTGATTGGTTGCTATGGTAACACCACTGTTTGTCTGCACTATGTGTCATACACTGTATAATATATGATATAATGTATCTATGTGCCGATCATACAGATTCTATAATATATGATTGTGATTGGTTGCTATGGTAACACTGCTGTTTGTCTGTACTATTTGTCATACACACTGTATAATATATGATATAATGTATCTATGTGCTGATCATACAGATTCTATAATATATGATTGTGATTGGTTGCTATGGTAACACCGCTGCTTGTCTGCACTATTTGTCATACACTGTATAATATATGATATAATGTATCTATGTGCTGATCATACAGATTCTATAATATATGATTGTGATTGGTTGCTATGGTAACACCACTGTTTGTCTGCACTATGTGTCATACACTGTATAATATATGATATAATGTATCTATGTGCCGATCATACAGATTCTATAATATATGATTGTGATTGGTTGCTATGGTAACACTGCTGTTTGTCTGTACTATTTGTCATACACACTGTATAATATATGATATAATGTATCTATGTGCTGATCATACAGATTCTATAATATATGATTGTGATTGGTTGCTATGGTAACACCGCTGTCTGCACTATTTGTCATACACTGTATAATATATGATATAATGTATCTATGTGCCGATCATACAGATTCTATAATATATGATTGTGATTGGTTGCTATGGTAACACCGCTGTTTGTCTGCACTATTTGTCATACACTGTATAATATATGATATAATGTATCTATGTGCTGATCATACAGATTCTATAATATATGATTGTGATTGGTTGCTATGGTAACACCGCTGCTTGTCTGCACTATGTGTCATACACACTGTATAATATATGATATAATGTATCTATGTGCTGATCATACAGATTCTATAATATATGATTGTGATTGGTTGCTATGGTAACACGGCTGCTTGTCTGCACTATTTGTCATACACTGTATAATATATGATATAATGTATCTATGTGCTGATCATACAGATTCTATAATATATGATTGTGATTGGTTGCTATGGTAACACGGCTGCTTGTCTGCACTATGTGTCATACACACTGTATAATATATGATATAATGTATCTATGTGCTGATCATACAGATTCTATAATATATGATTGTGATTGGTTGCTATGGTAACACTGCTGCTTGTCTGCACTATTTGTCATACACTGTATAATATATGATATAATGTATCTATGTGCTGATCATACAGATTCTATAATATATGATTGTGATTGGTTGCTATGGTAACACCGCTGCTTGTCTGCACTATGTGTCATACACACTGTATAATATATGATATAATGTATCTATGTGCTGATCATACAGAGTCTATAATATATGATTGTGATTGGTTGCTATGGTAACACGGCTGCTTGTCTGCACTATGTGTCATACACACTGTATAATATATGATATAATGTATCTATGTGCTGATCATACAGATTCTATAATATATGACTGTGATTGGTTGCTATGGTAACACCGCTGTTTGTCTGCACTATTTGTCATACACACTGTATAATATATGATATAATGTATCTATGTGCTGATCATACAGATTCTATAATATATGATTGTGATTGGTTGCTATGGTAACACGGCTGTTTGTCTGCACTATGTGTCATACACACTGTATAATATATGATATAATGTATCTATGTGCTGATCATACAGATTCTATAATATATGATTGTGATTGGTTGCTATGGTAACACCGCTGCTTGTCTGCACTATTTGTCATACACTGTATAATATATGATATAATGTATCTATGTGCTGATCATACAGATTCTATAATATATGATTGTGATTGGTTGCTATGGTAACACCGCTGCTTGTCTGCACTATTTGTCATACACACTGTATAATATATGATATAATGTATCTATGTGCCGATCATACAGATTCTATAATATATGACTGTGATTGGTTGCTATGGTAACACGGCTGTTTGTCTGCACTATTTGTCATACAATGTATAATATATGATATAATGTATCTATGTGCTGATCATACAGATTCTATAATATATGATTGTGATTGGTTGCTATGGTAACACGGCTGTTTGTCTGCACTATGTGTCATACACACTGTATAATATATGATATAATGTATCTATGTGCTGATCATACAGATTCTATAATATATGATTGTGATTGGTTGCTATGGTAACACGGCTGCTTGTCTGCACTATTTGTCATACACTGTATAATATATGATATAATGTATCTATGTGCTGATCATACAGATTCTATAATATATGATTGTGATTGGTTGCTATGGTAACACCGCTGCTTGTCTGCACTATTTGTCACACACTGTATAATATATGATATAATGTATCTATGTGCTGATCATACAGATTCTATAATATATGATAGTGATTGGTTGCTATGGTAACACAGCTGCTTGTCTGCACTATTTGTCATATACGCTGTATAATATATGATATAATGTATCTATGTGCTGATCATACAGATTCTATAATATATGATTGTGATTGGTTGCTATGGTAACACCGCTGCTTGTCTGCACTATTTGTCATACACGGTGTATAATATATGATATAATGTATCTATGTGCCGATCATACAGATTCTATAATATATGATTGTGATTGGTTGCTATGGTAACACGGCTGTTTGTCTGCACTATTTGTCATACACTGTATAATATATGATATAATGTATCTATGTGCTGATCATACACATTCTATAATATATGATAGTGATTGGTTGCTATGGTAACACCGCTGTTTGTCTGCACTATTTGTCACACACACTGTATAATATATGATATAATGTATCTATGTGCTGATCATACAGATTCTATAATATATGATTGTGATTGGTTGCTATGGTAACACCGCTGCTTGTCTGCACTATGTGTCATACACTGTATAATATATGATATAATGTATCTATGTGCTGATCATACAGATTCTATAATATATGATTGTGATTGGTTGCTATGGTAACACGGCTGCTTGTCTACACTATTTGTCATACACACTGTATAATATATGATATAATGTATCTATGTGCCGATCATACAGATTCTATAATATATGACTGTGATTGGTTGCTATGGTAACACGGCTGTTTGTCTGCACTATTTGTCATACACACTGTATAATATATGATATAATGTATCTATGTGCTGATCATACAGATTCTATAATATATGACTGTGATTGGTTGCTATGGTAACACCGCTGCTTGTCTGCACTATGTGTCATACACACTGTATAATATATGATATAATGTATCTATGTGCTGATCATACAGATTCTATAATATATGATTGTGATTGGTTGCTATGGTAACACGGCTGCTTGTCTGCACTATGTGTCATACACACTGTATAATATATGATATAATGTATCTATGTGCTGATCATACAGATTCTATAATATATGATAGTGATTGGTTGCTATGGTAACACCGCTGTTTGTCTGCACTATTTGTCACACACACTGTATAATATATGATATAATGTATCTATGTGCTGATCATACAGATTCTATAATATATGATTGTGCTTGGTTGCTATGGTAACACTGCTGCTTGTCTGCACTATTTGTCATACACACTATAATATATGACATAATGTATCTATGTGCTGATCATACAGATTCTATAATATATGATTGTGATTGGTTGCTATGGTAACACGGCTGTTTGTCTGCACTATGTGTCATACACACTGTATAATATATGATATAATGTATCTATGTGCTGATCATACAGATTCTATAATATATGATTGTGATTGGTTGCTATGGTAACACCGCTGCTTGTCTGCACTATTTGTCATACACACTGTATAATATATGATATAATGTATCTATGTGCTGATCATACAGAGTCTATAATATATGACTGTGATTGGTTGCTATGGTAACACCGCTGCTTGTCTGCACTATGTGTCATACACACTGTATAATATATGATATAATGTATCTATGTGCTGATAATACAGATTCTATAATATATGACTGTGATTGGTTGCTATGGTAACACCGCTGCTTGTCTGCACTATGTGTCATACACACTGTATAATATATGATATAATGTATCTATGTGCTGATCATACAGATTCTATAATATATGACTGTGATTGGTTGCTATGGTAACACCGCTGCTTGTCTGCACTATGTGTCATACACACTGTATAATATATGATATAATGTATCTATGTGCTGATCATACAGATTCTATAATATATGATTGTGATTGGTTGCTATGGTAACACCGCTGCTTGTCTGCACTATTTGTCATACACTGTATAATATATGATATAATGTATCTATGTGCTGATCATACAGATTCTATAATATATGATTGTGATTGGTTGCTATGGTAACACCGCTGCTTGTCTGCACTATTTGTCACACACACTGTATAATATATGATATAATGTATCTATGTGCCGATCATACAGATTCTATAATATATGACTGTGATTGGTTGCTATGGTAACACCGCTGTTTGTCTGCACTATGTGTCACACACACTGTATAATATATGATATAACGTATCTATGTGCCGATCATACAGATTCTATAATATATGACTGTGATTGGTTGCTATGGTAACATCGCTGCTTGTCTGCACTATTTGTCATACACACTGTATAATATATGATATAATGTATCTATGTGCTGATCATACAGATTCTATAATATATGATTGTGATTGGTTGCTATGGTAACACCGCTGTTTGTCTGCACTATTTGTCATACACACTGTATAATATATGATATAATGTATCTATGTGCTGATCATACAGATTCTATAATATATGATTGTGATTGGTTGCTATGGTAACACGGCTGTTTGTCTGCACTATTTGTCATACACTGTATAATATATGATATAATGTATCTATGTGCTGATCATACAGATTCTATAATATATGATTGTGATTGGTTGCTATGGTAACACCGCTGCTTGTCTGCACTATGTGTCATACACACTGTATAATATATGATATAATGTATCTATGTGCTGATCATACAGATTCTATAATATATGATTGTGATTGGTTGCTATGGTAACACCGCTGTCTGTCTGCACTATTTGTCATACACACTGTATAATATATGATATAATGTATCTATGTGCTGATCATACAGATTCTATAATATATGATTGTGATTGGTTGCTATGGTAACACGGCTGCTTGTCTGCACTATGTGTCACACACTGTATAATATATGATATAATGTATCTATGTGCCGATCATACAGATTCTATAATATATGATTGTGATTGGTTGCTATGGTAACACGTCTGTTTGTCTGCACTATTTGTCATACACACTGTATAATATATGATATAATGTATCTATGTGCTGATCATACAGATTCTATAATATATGATTGTGATTGGTTGCTATGGTAACACTGCTGCTTGTCTGCACTATTTGTCATACACTGTATAATATATGATATAATGTATCTATGTGCTGATCATACAGATTCTATAATATATGATTGTGATTGGTTGCTATGGTAACACTGCTGCTTGTCTGCACTATTTGTCATACACTGTATAATATATGATATAATGTATCTATGTGCCGATCATACAGATTCTATAATATATGACTGTGATTGGTTGCTATGGTAACACTGCTGCTTGTCTGCACTATTTGTCATACACACTGTATAATATATGATATAATGTATCAATGTGCTGATCATACAGATTCTATAATATATGATTGTGATTGGTTGCTATGGTAACACGGCTGCTTGTCTGCACTATTTGTCATACACACTGTATAATATATGATATAATGTATCTATGTGCTGATCATACACATTCTATAATATATGATTGTGATTGGTTGCTATGGTAACACCGCTGTTTGTCTGCACTATTTGTCATACACACTGTATAATATATGATATAATGTATCTATGTGCTGATCATACAGAGTCTATAATATATGATTGTGATTGGTTGCTATGGTAACACGGCTGCTTGTCTGCACTATTTGTCATACACACTGTATAATATATGATATAATGTATCTATGTGCTGATCATACAGATTCTATAATATATGATTGTGATTGGTTGCTATGGTAACACCGCTGCTTGTCTGCACTATTTGTCATACACACTGTATAATATATGATATAATGTATCTATGTGCTGATAATACAGATTCTATAATATATGATTGTGATTGGTTGCTATGGTAACACCGCTGCTTGTCTGCACTATTTGTCATACACACTGTATAATATATGATATAATGTATCTATGTGCTGATCATACAGATTCTATAATATATGACTGTGATTGGTTGCTATGGTAACACCGCTGCTTGTCTGCACTATTTGTCACACACTGTATAATATATGATATAATGTATCTATGTGCTGATCATACAGATTCTATAATATATGATAGTGATTGGTTGCTATGGTAACACGGCTGCTTGTCTGCACTATTTGTCATACACACTGTATAATATATGATATAATGTATCTATGTGCTGATCATACAGATTCTATAATATATGACTGTGATTGGTTGCTATGGTAACACTGCTGCTTGTCTGCACTATTTGTCACACAATGTATAATATATGATATAATGTATCTATGTGCTGATCATACAGATTCTATAATATATGATTGTGATTGGTTGCTATGGTAACACCGCTGCTTGTCTGCACTATTTGTCATACACTGTATAATATATGATATAATGTATCTATGTGCTGATCATACAGATTCTATAATATATGATTGTGATTGGTTGCTATGGTAACACCGCTGCTTGTCTGCACTATGTGTCATACACACTGTATAATATATGATATAATGTATCTATGTGCTGATCATACAGATTCTATAATATATGATTGTGATTGGTTGCTATGGTAACACTGCTGCTTGTCTGCACTATTTGTCATACACTGTATAATATATGATATAATGTATCTATGTGCTGATCATACAGATTCTATAATATATGACTGTGATTGGTTGCTATGGTAACACGGCTGTTTGTCTGCACTATTTGTCACACACTGTATAATATATGATATAATGTATCTATGTGCTGATCATACAGATTCTATAATATATGACTGTGATTGGTTGCTATGGTAACACGGCTGCTTGTCTGCACTATTTGTCATACACTGTATAATATATGATATGATGTATCTATGTGCTGATCATACAGATTCTATAATATATGATTGTGATTGGTTGCTATGGTAACACCGCTGCTTGTCTGCACTATTTGTCATACACTGTATAATATATGATATAATGTATCTATGTGCTGATCATACAGATTCTATAATATATGATTGTGATTGGTTGCTATGGTAACATCGCTGTTTGTCTGCACTATTTGTCATACACTGTATAATATATGATATAATGTATCTATGTGCTGATCATACAGATTCTATAATATATGATTGTGATTGGTTGCTATGGTAACACCGCTGCTTGTCTGCACTATGTGTCATACACACTGTATAATATATGATATAATGTATCTATGTGCTGATCATACACATTCTATAATATATGATTGTGATTGGTTGCTATGGTAACACCGCTGTCTGTCTGCACTATTTGTCATACACACTGTATAATATATGATATAATGTATCTATGTGCTGATCATACAGATTCTATAATATATGATTGTGATTGGTTGCTATGGTAACACGGCTGCTTGTCTGCACTATGTGTCACACACTGTATAATATATGATATAATGTATCTATGTGCCGATCATACAGATTCTATAATATATGATTGTGATTGGTTGCTATGGTAACACGTCTGTTTGTCTGCACTATTTGTCATACACACTGTATAATATATGATATAATGTATCTATGTGCTGATCATACAGATTCTATAATATATGATTGTGATTGGTTGCTATGGTAACACTGCTGCTTGTCTGCACTATTTGTCATACACTGTATAATATATGATATAATGTATCTATGTGCTGATCATACAGATTCTATAATATATGATTGTGATTGGTTGCTATGGTAACACTGCTGCTTGTCTGCACTATTTGTCATACACTGTATAATATATGATATAATGTATCTATGTGCCGATCATACAGATTCTATAATATATGACTGTGATTGGTTGCTATGGTAACACTGCTGCTTGTCTGCACTATTTGTCATACACACTGTATAATATATGATATAATGTATCAATGTGCTGATCATACAGATTCTATAATATATGATTGTGATTGGTTGCTATGGTAACACGGCTGCTTGTCTGCACTATTTGTCATACACACTGTATAATATATGATATAATGTATCTATGTGCTGATCATACACATTCTATAATATATGATTGTGATTGGTTGCTATGGTAACACCGCTGTTTGTCTGCACTATTTGTCATACACACTGTATAATATATGATATAATGTATCTATGTGCTGATCATACAGAGTCTATAATATATGATTGTGATTGGTTGCTATGGTAACACGGCTGCTTGTCTGCACTATTTGTCATACACACTGTATAATATATGATATAATGTATCTATGTGCTGATCATACAGATTCTATAATATATGATTGTGATTGGTTGCTATGGTAACACCGCTGCTTGTCTGCACTATTTGTCATACACACTGTATAATATATGATATAATGTATCTATGTGCTGATAATACAGATTCTATAATATATGATTGTGATTGGTTGCTATGGTAACACCGCTGCTTGTCTGCACTATTTGTCATACACACTGTATAATATATGATATAATGTATCTATGTGCTGATCATACAGATTCTATAATATATGACTGTGATTGGTTGCTATGGTAACACTGCTGCTTGTCTGCACTATGTGTCATACACTGTATAATATACGATATAATGTATCTATGTGTTGATCATACAGATTCTATAATATATGACTGTGATTGGTTGCTATGGTAACACCGCTGCTTGTCTGCACTATTTGTCACACACTGTATAATATATGATATAATGTATCTATGTGCTGATCATACAGATTCTATAATATATGATAGTGATTGGTTGCTATGGTAACACGGCTGCTTGTCTGCACTATTTGTCATACACACTGTATAATATATGATATAATGTATCTATGTGCTGATCATACAGATTCTATAATATATGACTGTGATTGGTTGCTATGGTAACACTGCTGCTTGTCTGCACTATTTGTCACACAATGTATAATATATGATATAATGTATCTATGTGCTGATCATACACATTCTATAATATATGACTGTGATTGGTTGCTATGGTAACACCGCTGCTTGTCTGCACTATTTGTCATACACTGTATAATATATGATATAATGTATCTATGTGCTGATCATACAGATTCTATAATATATGATTGTGATTGGTTGCTATGGTAACACCGCTGTTTGTCTGCACTATTTGTCACACACTGTATAATATATGATATAATGTATCTATGTGCTGATCATACAGATTCTATAATATATGACTGTGATTGGTTGCTATGGTAACACGGCTGCTTGTCTGCACTATTTGTCATACACTGTATAATATATGATATGATGTATCTATGTGCTGATCATACAGATTCTATAATATATGATTGTGATTGGTTGCTATGGTAACACCGCTGCTTGTCTGCACTATTTGTCATACACTGTATAATATATGATATAATGTATCTATGTGCTGATCATACAGATTCTATAATATATGATTGTGATTGGTTGCTATGGTAACATCGCTGTTTGTCTGCACTATTTGTCATACACTGTATAATATATGATATAATGTATCTATGTGCTGATCATACAGATTCTATAATATATGATTGTGATTGGTTGCTATGGTAACACCGCTGCTTGTCTGCACTATGTGTCATACACACTGTATAATATATGATATAATGTATCTATGTGCTGATCATACAGAGTCTATAATATATGACTGTGATTGGTTGCTATGGTAACACCGCTGTTTGTCTGCACTATGTGTCACACACACTGTATAATATATGATATAATGTATCTATGTGCTGATCATACAGATTCTATAATATATGATAGTGATTGGTTGCTATGGTAACACCGCTGTTTGTCTGCACTATGTGTCACACACTGTATAATATATGATATAATGTATTCATGTGCTGATCATACAGATTCTATAATATATGATTGTGATTGGTTGCTATGGTAACACGGCTGCTTGTCTGCTCTATTTGTCATACACTGTATAATATATGATATAATGTATCTATGTGCTGATCATACAGATTCTATAATATATGATTGTGATTGGTTGCTATGGTAACACCGCTGCTTGTCTGCACTATTTGTCACACACACTGTATAATATATGATATAATGTATCTATGTGCTGATCATACAGATTCTATAATATATGATTGTGATTGGTTGCTATGGTAACACGGCTGCTTGTCTGCACTATTTGTCATACACACTGTATAATATATGATATAATGTATCTATGTGCTGATCATACAGATTCTATAATATATGATTGTGATTGGTTGCTATGGTAACACGGCTGCTTGTCTGCACTATTTGTCATACACACTGTATAATATATGATATAATGTATCTATGTGCTGATCATACAGATTCTATAATATATGATTGTGATTGGTTGCTATGGTAACACCGCTGCTTGTCTGCACTATTTGTCACACACTGTATAATATATGATATAATGTATCTATGTGCTGATCATACAGATTCTATAATATATGATTGTGATTGGTTGCTATGGTAACACCGCTGTCTGTCTGCACTATTTGTCACACACACTGTATAATATATGATATAATGTATCTATGTGCTGATCATACAGATTCTATAATATATGATTGTGATTGGTTGCTATGGTAACACCGCTGTTTGTGTGTACTATTTGTCATACACACTGTATAATATATGATATAATGTATCTATGTGCTGATCATACAGATTCTATAATATATGATTGTGATTCGTTGCTATGGTAACACCGCTGTTTGTCTGCACTATGTGTCATACACACTGTATAATATATGATATAATGTATCTATGTGCTGATCATACAGATTCTATAATATATGATTGTGATTGGTTGCTATGGTAACACCGCTGTTTGTCTGCACTATTTGTCATACACGGTGTATAATATATGATATAATGTATCTATGTGCTGATCATACAGATTCTATAATATATGATTGTGATTGGTTGCTATGGTAACACCGCTGTTTGTCTGCACTATGTGTCATAAACACTGTATAATATATGATATAATGTATCTATGTGCTGATCATACAGATTCTATAATATATGATTGTGATTGGTTGCTATGGTAATACGGCTGCTTGTCTGCACTATGTGTCATACACTGTATAATATATGATATAATGTATCTATGTGCCGATCATACAGATTCTATAATATATGATTGTGATCGGTTGCTATGGTAACACGGCTGTTTGTCTGCACTATTTGTCATACACTGTATAATATATGATATAATGTATCTATGTGCTGATCATACAGATTCTATAATATATGACTGTGATTGGTTGCTATGGTAACACCGCTGCTTGTCTGCACTATTTGTCATACACTGTATAATATATGATATAATGTATCTATGTGCTGATCATACAGATTCTATAATATATGATTGTGATTGGTTGCTATGGTAACTCCGCTGCTTGTCTGCACTATTTGTCATACACTGTATAATATATGATATAATGTATCTATGTGTTGATCATACAGATTCTATAATATATGATTGTGATTGGTTGCTATGGTAACACCGCTGTTTGTCTGCACTATTTGTCATACACTGTATAATATATGATATAATGTATCTATGTGCTGATCATACACATTCTATAATATATGATTGTGATTGGTTGCTATGGTAACACGGCTGTTTGTCTGCACTATTTGTCATACACTGTATAATATATGATATAATGTATCTATGTGCTGATTATACAGATTCTATAATATATGATTGTGATTGGTTGCTATGGTAACACCACTGTTTGTCTGCACTATGTGTCATACACTGTATAATATATGATATAATGTATCTATGTGCCGATCATACAGATTCTATAATATATGATTGTGATTGGTTGCTATGGTAACACTGCTGTTTGTCTGTACTATTTGTCATACACACTGTATAATATATGATATAATGTATCTATGTGCTGATCATACAGATTCTATAATATATGATTGTGATTGGTTGCTATGGTAACACCACTGTTTGTCTGCACTATGTGTCATACACTGTATAATATATGATATAATGTATCTATGTGCCGATCATACAGATTCTATAATATATGATTGTGATTGGTTGCTATGGTAACACTGCTGTTTGTCTGTACTATTTGTCATACACACTGTATAATATATGATATAATGTATCTATGTGCTGATCATACAGATTCTATAATATATGATTGTGATTGGTCGCTATGGTAACACGGCTGCTTGTCTGCACTATTTGTCATACACTGTATAATATATGATATAATGTATCTATGTGCTGATCATACAGATTCTATAATATATGATTGTGATTGGTTGCTATGGTAACACCGCTGCTTGTCTGCACTATGTGTCATACACACTGTATAATATATGATATAATGTATCTATGTGCTGATCATACAGATTCTATAATATATGATTGTGATTGGTTGCTATGGTAACACCGCTGTCTGCACTATTTGTCATACACTGTATAATATATGATATAATGTATCTATGTGCCGATCATACAGATTCTATAATATATGATTGTGATTGGTTGCTATGGTAACACCGCTGTTTGTCTGCACTATTTGTCATACACTGTATAATATATGATATAATGTATCTATGTGCTGATCATACAGATTCTATAATATATGATTGTGATTGGTTGCTATGGTAACACCGCTGCTTGTCTGCACTATGTGTCATACACACTGTATAATATATGATATAATGTATCTATGTGCTGATCATACAGATTCTATAATATATGATTGTGATTGGTTGCTATGGTAACACGGCTGCTTGTCTGCACTATTTGTCATACACTGTATAATATATGATATAATGTATCTATGTGCTGATCATACAGATTCTATAATATATGATTGTGATTGGTTGCTATGGTAACACCGCTGCTTGTCTGCACTATTTGTCATACACACTGTATAATATATGATATAATGTATCTATGTGCTGATCATACAGAGTCTATAATATATGATTGTGATTGGTTGCTATGGTAACACGGCTGCTTGTCTGCACTATGTGTCATACACACTGTATAATATATGATATAATGTATCTATGTGCTGATCATACAGATTCTATAATATATGACTGTGATTGGTTGCTATGGTAACACCGCTGTTTGTCTGCACTATTTGTCATACACACTGTATAATATATGATATAATGTATCTATGTGCTGATCATACAGATTCTATAATATATGATTGTGATTGGTTGCTATGGTAACACGGCTGTTTGTCTGCACTATGTGTCATACACACTGTATAATATATGATATAATGTATCTATGTGCTGATCATACAGATTCTATAATATATGATTGTGATTGGTTGCTATGGTAACACCGCTGCTTGTCTGCACTATTTGTCATACACTGTATAATATATGATATAATGTATCTATGTGCTGATCATACAGATTCTATAATATATGATTGTGATTGGTTGCTATGGTAACACCGCTGCTTGTCTGCACTATTTGTCATACACACTGTATAATATATGATATAATGTATCTATGTGCCGATCATACAGATTCTATAATATATGACTGTGATTGGTTGCTATGGTAACACGGCTGTTTGTCTGCACTATTTGTCATACAATGTATAATATATGATATAATGTATCTATGTGCTGATCATACAGATTCTATAATATATGATTGTGATTGGTTGCTATGGTAACACGGCTGTTTGTCTGCACTATGTGTCATACACACTGTATAATATATGATATAATGTATCTATGTGCTGATCATACAGATTCTATAATATATGATTGTGATTGGTTGCTATGGTAACACCGCTGCTTGTCTGCACTATGTGTCATACACCGTATAATATATGATATAATGTATCTATGTGCTGATCATACAGATTCTATAATATATGATTGTGATTGGTTGCTATGGTAACACCGCTGCTTGTCTGCACTATTTGTCATACACACTGTATAATATATGATATAATGTATCTATGTGCTGATCATACAGATTCTATAATATATGATTGTGATTGGTTGCTATGGTAACACCGCTGCTTGTCTGCACTATTTGTCACACACTGTATAATATATGATATAATGTATCTATGTGCTGATCATACAGATTCTATAATATATGATAGTGATTGGTTGCTATGGTAACACAGCTGCTTGTCTGCACTATTTGTCATATACGCTGTATAATATATGATATAATGTATCTATGTGCTGATCATACAGATTCTATAATATATGATTGTGATTGGTTGCTATGGTAACACCGCTGCTTGTCTGCACTATTTGTCATACACGGTGTATAATATATGATATAATGTATCTATGTGCCGATCATACAGATTCTATAATATATGATTGTGATTGGTTGCTATGGTAACACGGCTGTTTGTCTGCACTATTTGTCATACACTGTATAATATATGATATAATGTATCTATGTGCTGATCATACACATTCTATAATATATGATAGTGATTGGTTGCTATGGTAACACCGCTGTTTGTCTGCACTATTTGTCACACACACTGTATAATATATGATATAATGTATCTATGTGCTGATCATACAGATTCTATAATATATGATTGTGATTGGTTGCTATGGTAACACCGCTGCTTGTCTGCACTATGTGTCATACACTGTATAATATATGATATAATGTATCTATGTGCTGATCATACAGATTCTATAATATATGATTGTGATTGGTTGCTATGGTAACACGGCTGTTTGTCTGCACTATTTGTCATACACTGTATAATATATGATATAATGTATCTATGTGCTGATCATACACATTCTATAATATATGATAGTGATTGGTTGCTATGGTAACACCGCTGTTTGTCTGCACTATTTGTCACACACACTGTATAATATATGATATAATGTATCTATGTGCTGATCATACAGATTCTATAATATATGATTGTGATTGGTTGCTATGGTAACACCGCTGCTTGTCTGCACTATGTGTCATACACTGTATAATATATGATATAATGTATCTATGTGCTGATCATACAGATTCTATAATATATGATTGTGATTGGTTGCTATGGTAACACCGCTGCTTGTCTGCACTATGTGTCATACACTGTATAATATATGATATAATGTATCTATGTGCTGATCATACAGATTCTATAATATATGATTGTGATTGGTTGCTATGGTAACACCGCTGTTTGTCTGCACTATTTGTCATACACACTGTATAATATATGATATAATGTATCTATGTGCTGATCATACAGATTCTATAATATATGACTGTGATTGGTTGCTATGGTAACACCGCTGCTTGTCTGCACTATGTGTCATACACACTGTATAATATATGATATAATGTATCTATGTGCTGATCATACAGATTCTATAATATATGATAGTGATTGGTTGCTATGGTAACACCGCTGTTTGTCTGCACTATTTGTCACACACACTGTATAATATATGATATAATGTATCTATGTGCTGATCATACAGATTCTATAATATATGATAGTGATTGGTTGCTATGGTAACACCGCTGTTTGTCTGCACTATTTGTCACACACACTGTATAATATATGATATAATGTATCTATGTGCTGATCATACAGATTCTATAATATATGATTGTGATTGGTTGCTATGGTAACACCGCTGCTTGTCTGCACTATGTGTCATACACTGTATAATATATGATATAATGTATCTATGTGCTGATCATACAGATTCTATAATATATGATTGTGATTGGTTGCTATGGTAACACCGCTGCTTGTCTGCACTATGTGTCATACACTGTATAATATATGATATAATGTATCTATGTGCTGATCATACAGATTCTATAATATATGATTGTGATTGGTTGCTATGGTAACACCGCTGTTTGTCTGCACTATTTGTCATACACACTGTATAATATATGATATAATGTATCTATGTGCTGATCATACAGATTCTATAATATATGACTGTGATTGGTTGCTATGGTAACACCGCTGCTTGTCTGCACTATGTGTCATACACACTGTATAATATATGATATAATGTATCTATGTGCTGATCATACAGATTCTATAATATATGATTGTGATTGGTTGCTATGGTAACTCCGCTGCTTGTCTGCACTATTTGTCATACACACTGTATAATATATGATATAATGTATCTATGTGCTGATCATACAGATTCTATAATATATGACTGTGATTGGTTGCTATGGTAACACGGCTGTTTGTCTGCACTATGTGTCACACACACTGTATAATATATGATATAACGTATCTATGTGCTGATCATACAGATTCTATAATATATGATAGTGATTGGTTGCTATGGTAACACCGCAGCTTGTCTGCACTATTTGTCATACACACTGTATAATATATGATATAATGTATCTATGTGCTGATCATACAGATTCTATAATATATGACTGTGATTGGTTGCTATGGTAACACCGCTGCTTGTCTGCACTATGTGTCATACACACTGTATAATATATGATATAATGTATCTATGTGCTGATCATACAGATTCTATAATATATGATTGTGATTGGTTGCTATGGTAACACGGCTGCTTGTCTGCACTATGTGTCATACACACTGTATAATATATGATATAATGTATCTATGTGCTGATCATACAGATTCTATAATATATGATTGTGATTGGTTGCTATGGTAACACGGCTGCTTGTCTGCACTATTTGTCATACACTGTATAATATATGATATAATGTATCTATGTGCTGATCATACAGATTCTATAATATATGATTGTGATTGGTTGCTATGGTAACACCGCTGCTTGTCTGCACTATGTGTCATACACACTGTATAATATATGATATAATGTATCTATGTGCTGATCATACAGATTCTATAATATATGATTGGTTGCTATGGTAACACCGCTGCTTGTCTGCACTATGTGTCATACACACTGTATAATATATGATATAATGTATCTATGTGCTGATCATACAGATTCTATAATATATGATTGTGATTGGTTGCTATGGTAACACCGCTGCTTGTCTGCACTATTTGTCATACACACTGTATAATATATGATATAATGTATCTATGTGCTGATCATACAGATTCTATAATATATGATAGTGATTGGTTGCTATGGTAACACCGCTGCTTGTCTGCACTATGTGTCATACACACTGTATAATATATGATATAATGTATCTATGTGCTGATCATACAGATTCTATAATATATGATTGTGATTGGTTGCTATGGTAACACGGCTGCTTGTCTGCACTATGTGTCATACACACTGTATAATATATGATATAATGTATCTATGTGCTGATCATACAGATTCTATAATATATGATAGTGATTGGTTGCTATGGTAACACGGCTGTTTGTCTGCACTATTTGTCATACACTGTATAATATATGATATAATGTATCTATGTGCTGATCATACAGATTCTATAATATATGATTGTGCTTGGTTGCTATGGTAACACTGCTGCTTGTCTGCACTATTTGTCATACACACTGTATAATATATGACATAATGTATCTATGTGCTGATCATACAGATTCTATAATATATGATTGTGATTGGTTGCTATGGTAACACCGCTGCTTGTCTGCACTATGTGTCATACACACTGTATAATATATGATATAATGTATCTATGTGCTGATCATACAGATTCTATAATATATGACTGTGATTGGTTGCTATGGTAACACCGCTGCTTGTCTGCACTATGTGTCATACACACTGTATAATATATGATATAATGTATCTATGTGCTGATCATACAGATTCTATAATATATGATTGTGATTGGTTGCTATGGTAACACCGCTGTTTGTCTGCACTATTTGTCATACACACTGTATAATATATGATATAATGTATCTATGTGCTGATCATACAGATTCTATAATATATGATTGTGATTGGTTGCTATGGTAACACTGCTGCTTGTCTGCACTATTTGTCATACACTGTATAATATATGATATAATGTATCTATGTGCTGATAATACAGATTCTATAATATATGACTGTGATTGGTTGCTATGGTAACACCGCTGCTTGTCTGCACTATGTGTCATACACACTGTATAATATATGATATAATGTATCTATGTGCTGATCATACAGATTCTATAATATATGACTGTGATTGGTTGCTATGGTAACACCGCTGCTTGTCTGCACTATGTGTCATACACACTGTATAATATATGATATAATGTATCTATGTGCTGATCATACAGATTCTATAATATATGATTGTGATTGGTTGCTATGGTAACACCGCTGCTTGTCTGCACTATTTGTCATACACTGTATAATATATGATATAATGTATCTATGTGCTGATCATACAGATTCTATAATATATGATTGTGATTGGTTGCTATGGTAACACCGCTGTTTGTCTGCACTATGTGTCATACACACTGTATAATATATGATATAATGTATCTATGTGCTGATCATACAGAGTCTATAATATATGATTGTGATTGGTCGCTATGGTAACACTGCTGCTTGTCTGCACTATTTGTCATACACGCTGTATAATATATGATATAATGTATCTATGTGCTGATCATACAGATTCTATAATATATGATTGTGATTGGTTGCTATGGTAACACCGCTGCTTGTCTGCACTATTTGTCATACACACTGTATAATATATGATATAATGTATGTATGTGCTGATCATACAGATTCTATAATATATGATTGTGATTGGTTGCTATGGTAACACTGCTGTCTGCACTATTTGTCATACACACTGTATAATATATGATATAATGTATCTATGTGCTGATCATACAGAATCTATAATATATGATTGTGATTGGTTGCTATGGTAACACCGCTGTCTGTCTGCACTATTTGTCATACACACTGTATAATATATGATATAATGTATCTATGTGCTGATCATACAGATTCTATAATATATGATTGTGATTGGTTGCTATGGTAACACCGCGGCTTGTCTGCACTATTTGTCATACACTGTATAATATATGATATAATGTATCTATGTGCTGATCATACAGATTCTATAATATATGATTGTGATTGGTTGCTATGGTAACACCGCTGTTTGTCTGCACTATGTGTCATACACACTGTATAATATATGATATAATGTATCTATGTGCTGATCATACAGATTCTATAATATATGATTGTGATTGGTTGCTATGGTAACACCGCTGTCTGCACTATTTGTCATACACACTGTATAATATATGATATAATGTATCTATGTGCTGATCATACAGATTCTATAATATATGACTGTGATTGGTTGCTATGGTAACACCGCTGCTTGTCTGCACTATTTGTCATACACACTGTATAATATATGATATAATGTATCTATGTGCCGATCATACAGATTCTATAATATATGATTGTGATTGGTTGCTATGGTAACACCGCTGTTTGTCTGCACTATTTGTCATACACACTGTATAATATATGATATAATGTATCTATGTGCTGATCATACAGATTCTATAATATATGATTGTGATTGGTTGCTATGGTAACACCGCTGCTTGTCTGCACTATTTGTCATACACTGTATAATATATGATATAATGTATCTATGTGCTGATAATACAGATTCTATAATATATGACTGTGATTGGTCGCTATGGTAACACCGCTGTTTGTCTGCACTATGTGTCATACACACTGTATAATATATGATATAATGTATCTATGTGCTGATCATACAGATTCTATAATATATGACTGTGATTGGTTGCTATGGTAACACCGCTGTTTGTCTGCACTATTTGTCATACACACTGTATAATATATGATATAATGTATCTATGTGCTGATCATACAGATTCTATAATACATGATTGTGATTGGTCGCTATGGTAACACCGCTGTTTGTCTGCACTATTTGTCATACACACTGTATAATATATGATATAATGTATCTATGTGCTGATCGTACAGATTCTATAATATATGATTGTGATTGGATGCTATGGTAACACCGCTGCTTGTCTGCACTATGTGTCATACACACTGTATAATATATGATATAATGTATCTATGTGCTGATCATACAGATTCTATAATATATGACTGTGATTGGTTGCTATGGTAACACGGCTGCTTGTCTGCACTATGTGTCATACACACTGTATAATATATGATATAATGTATCTATGTGCCGATCATACAGATTCTATAATATATGATTGTGATTGGTCGCTATGGTAACACCGCTGCTTGTCTGCACTATGTGTCATACACACTGTATAATATATGATATAATGTATCTATGTGCTGATCATACAGATTCTATAATATATGACTGTGATTGGTTGCTATGGTAACACTGCTGCTTGTCTGCACTATGTGTCATACACACTGTATAATATATGATATAATGTATCTATGTGCTGATCATACAGATTCTATAATATATGACTGTGATTGGTTGCTATGGTAACATCGCTCTGTGTCTGCACTATTTGTCATACACACTGTATAATATATGATATAATGTATCTATGTGCTGATCATACAGATTCTATAATACATGATTGTGATTGGTTGCTATGGTAACACCGCTGCTTGTCTGCACTATTTGTCACACACTGTATAATATATGATATAATGTATCTATGTGCTGATCATACAGATTCTATAATATATGACTGTGATTGGTTGCTATGGTAACACCGCTGCTTGTCTGCACTATTTGTCATACTCTGTATAATATATGATATAATGTATCTATGTGCTGATCATACAGATTCTATAATATATGACTGTGATTGGTTGCTATGGTAACACCGCTGTCTGTCTGCACTATTTGTCATACACTGTATAATATATGATATGATGTATCTATGTGCTGATCATACAGATTCTATAATATATGATTGTGATTGGTTACTATGGTAACACTGCTGCTTGTCTGCACTATTTGTCATACACACTGTATAATATATGATATAATGTATCTATGTGCTGATCATACAGATTCTATAATATATGATAGTGATTGGTTGCTATGGTAACACAGCTGCTTGTCTGCACTATGTGTCATACACGCTGTATAATATATGATATAATGTATCTATGTGCTGATCATACAGATTCTATAATATATGACTGTGATTGGTTGCTATGGTAACACGGCTGTTTGTCTGCACTATGTGTCATACACTGTATAATATATGATATAATGTATCTATGTGCTGATCATACAGATTCTATAATATATGATTGTGATTGGTTGCTATGGTAACATCGCTGTTTGTCTGCACTATTTGTCATACACTGTATAATATATGATATAATGTATCTATGTGCTGATCATACAGATTCTATAATATATGACTGTGATTGGTTGCTATGGTAACACCGCTGCTTGTCTGCACTATTTGTCATACACACTGTATAATATATGATATAATGTATCTATGTGCTGATCATACAGATTCTATAATATATGATTGTGATTGGTTGCTATGGTAACATCGCTGTTTGTCTGCACTATTTGTCATACACTGTATAATATATGATATAATGTATCTATGTGCTGATCATACAGATTCTATAATATATGATTGTGATTGGTTGCTATGGTAACACGGCTGCTTGTCTGCACTATTTGTCATACACACTGTATAATATATGATATAATGTATCTATGTGCTGATCATACAGATTCTATAATATATGATTGTGATTGGTTGCTATGGTAACATCGCTGTTTGTCTGCACTATTTGTCATACACTGTATAATATATGATATAATGTATCTATGTGCTGATCATACAGATTCTATAATATATGACTGTGATTGGTTGCTATGGTAACACCGCTGCTTGTCTGCACTATTTGTCATACACTGTATAATATATGATATAATGTATCTATGTGCTGATCATACAGATTCTATAATATATGGCTGTGATTGGTTGCTATGGTAACACGGCTGCTTGTCTGCACTATGTGTCATACACACTGTATAATATATGATATAATGTATCTATGTGCTGATCATACAGATTCTATAATATATGACTGTGATTGGTTGCTATGGTAACATCGCTGCTTGTCTGCACTATTTGTCATACACACTGTATAATATATGATATAATGTATCTATGTGCTGATCATACAGATTCTATAATATATGATTGTGATTGGTTGCTATGGTAACACGGCTGTTTGTCTGCTCTATTTGTCATACACACTGTATAATATATGATATAATGTATCTATGTGCTGATCATACAGATTCTATAATATATGATTGTGATTGGTTGCTATGGTAACACGGCTGCTTGTCTGCACTATTTGTCATACACACTGTATAATATATGATATAATGTATCTATGTGCTGATCATACAGATTCTATAATATATGATAGTGATTGGTTGCTATGGTAACACGGCTGTTTGTCTGCACTATTTGTCATACACACTGTATAATATATGATATAATGTATCTATGTGCTGATCATACAGATTCTATAATATATGATTGTGATTGGTTGCTATGGTAACACGGCTGCTTGTCTGCACTATTTGTCATACACTGTATAATATATGATATAATGTATCTATGTGCTGATCATACAGATTCTATAATATATGACTGTGATTGGTTGCTATGGTAACACTGCTGCTTGTCTGCACTATTTGTCATACACACTGTATAATATATGATATAATGTATCTATGTGCTGATCATACAGATTCTATAATATATGATTGTGATTGGTTGCTATGGTAACACCGCTGTATGTCTGCACTATTTGTCATACACACTGTATAATATATGATATAATGTATCTATGTGCTGATCATACAGATTCTATAATATATGATTGTGATTGGTTGCTATGGTAACACCGCTGCTTGTCTGCACTATTTGTCATACACTGTATAATATATAATATAATGTATCTATGTGCTGATCATACAGATTCTATAATATATGATTGTGATTGGTTGCTATGGTAACACCGCTGCTTGTCTGCACTATTTGTCATACACACTGTATAATATATGATATAATGTATCTATGTGCTGATCATACAGATTCTATAATATATGATTGTGATTGGTTGCTATGGTAACACGGCTGCTTGTCTGCACTATTTGTCATACACACTGTATAATATATGATATAATGTATCTATGTGCTGATCATACAGATTCTATAATATATGATAGTGATTGGTTGCTATGGTAACACGGCTGTTTGTCTGCACTATTTGTCATACACACTGTATAATATATGATATAATGTATCTATGTGCTGATCATACAGATTCTATAATATATGATTGTGATTCGTTGCTATGGTAACACCGCTGCTTGTCTGCACTATTTGTCACACACACTGTATAATATATGATATAATGTATCTATGTGCTGATCATACAGATTCTATAATATATGATTGTGATTGGTTGCTATGGTAACACGGCTGTTTGTCTGCACTATTTGTCATACACACTGTATAATATATGATATAATGTACCTATGTGCTGATCATACAGATTCTATAATATATGATTGTGATTGGTTGCTATGGTAACACCGCTGCTTGTCTGCACTATGTGTCATACACACTGTATAATATATGATATAATGTATCTATGTGCTGATCATACAGATTCTATAATATATGATTGTGATTGGTTGCTATGGTAACACCGCTGCTTGTCTGCACTATTTGTCATACACACTGTATAATATATGATATAATGTATCTATGTGCTGATCATACAGATTCTATAATATATGATTGTGATTGGTTGCTATGGTAACACCGCTGCTTGTCTGCACTATTTGTCATACACTGTATAATATATGATATAATGTATCTATGTGCTGATCATACAGATTCTATAATATATGATTGTGATTGGTTGCTATGGTAACACTGCTGCTTGTCTGCACTATTTGTCATACACACTGTATAATATATGATATAATGTATCTATGTGCTGATCATACAGATTCTATAATATATGATTGTGATTGGTTGCTATGGTAACACGGCTGCTTGTCTGCACTATTTGTCATACACTGTATAATATATGATATAATGTATCTATGTGCTGATCATACAGATTCTATAATATATGATTGTGATTGGTTGCTATGGTAACACGGCTGCTTGTCTGCACTATTTGTCATACACACTGTATAATATATGATATAATGTATCTATGTGCTGATCATACAGATTCTATAATATATGACTGTGATTGGTTGCTATGGTAACACCGCTGTTTGTCTGCACTATTTGTCATACACACTGTATAATATATGATATAATGTATCTATGTGCTGATCATACAGATTCTATAATATATGATTGTGATTGGTTGCTATGGTAACAGCGCTGTTTGTCTGCACTATTTGTCACACACTGTATAATATATGATATAATGTATCTATGTGCTGATCATACAGATTCTATAATATATGATAGTGGTTGGTTGCTATGGTAACACCGCTGTTTGTCTGCACTATTTGTCATACACTGTATAATATATGATATAATGTATCTATGTGCTGATCATACAGATTCTATAATATATGATTGTGATTGGTTGCTATGGTAACCCCGCTGCTTGTCTGCACTATTTGTCATACACACTGTATAATATATGATATAATGTATCTATGTGCTGATCATACAGATTCTATAATATATGATTGTGATTGGTTGCTATGGTAACACCGCTGCTTGTCTGTACTATTTGTCATACACACTGTATAATATATGATATAATGTATCTATGTGCTGATCATACAGATTCTATAATATATGATTGTGATTGGTTGCTATGGTAACACTGCTGTCTGTCTGCACTATTTGTCATACACTGTATAATATATGATATAATGTATCTATGTGCTGATCATACAGAGTCTATAATATATGACTGTGATTGGTTGCTATGGTAACACTGCTGCTTGTCTGCACTATGTGTCATACACAATGTATAATATATGATATAATGTATCTATGTGCTGATCATACAGATTCTATAATACATGATTGTGATTGGTTACTATGGTAACACGGCTGCTTGTCTGCACTATTTGTCATACACACTGTATAATATATGATATAATGTATCTATGTGCTGATCATACAGATTCTATAATATATGATTGTGATTGGTTGCTATGGTAACACGGCTGCTTGTCTGCACTATTTGTCATACACACTGTATAATATATGATATAATGTATCTATGTGCTGATCATACAGATTCTATAATATATGATTGTGATTGGTTGCTATGGTAACACCGCTGCTTGTCTGCACTATTTGTCATACACTGTATAATATATGATATAATGTATCTATGTGCTGATCATACAGATTCTATAATATATGATAGTGATTGGTCGCTATGGTAACACTGCTGTTTGTCTGCACTATTTGTCACACACTGTATAATATATGATATAATGTATCTATGTGCTGATCATACAGATTCTATAATATATGATTGTGATTGGTTGCTATGGTAACACCGCTGCTTGTCTGCACTATGTGTCATACACTGTATAATATATGATTGTGATTGGTTGCTATGGTAACACTGCTGCTTGTCTGCACTATTTGTCATACACACTGTATAATATATGATATAATGTATCTATGTGCTGATCATACAGATTCTATAATATATGATTGTGATTGGTTGCTATGGTAACACCGCTGCTTGTCTGCACTATGTGTCATACACTGTATAATATATGATATAATGTATCTATGTGCTGATCATACAGATTCTATAATATATGACTGTGATTGGTTGCTATGGTAACACCGCTGCTTGTCTGCACTATTTGTCATACACACTGTATAATATATGATATAATGTATCTATGTGCTGATCATACAGACTCTATAATATATGATAGTGATTGGTTGCTATGGTAACACCGCTGCTTGTCTGCACTATTTGTCATACACACTGTATAATATATGATATAATGTATCTATGTGCTGATCATACAGATTCTATAATATATGATTGTGATTGGTTGCTATGGTAACACCGCTGTTTGTCTGCACTATTTGTCATACACACTGTATAATATATGATATAATGTATCTATGTGCTGATCATACAGATTCTATAATATATGATTGTGATTGGTTGCTATGGTAACACGGCTGCTTGTCTGCTCTATTTGTCATACACTGTATAATATATGATATAATGTATCTATGTGCTGATCATACAGATTCTATAATATATGATTGTGATTGGTTGCTATGGTAACACCGCTGCTTGTCTGCACTATGTGTCATACACTGTATAATATATGATATAATGTATCTATGTGCTGATCATACAGATTCTATAATATATGATTGTGATTGGTTGCTATGGTAACACGGCTGCTTGTCTGCTCTATTTGTCATACACTGTATAATATATGATATAATGTATCTATGTGCTGATCATACAGATTCTATAATTTATGATTGTGATTGGTTGCTATGGTAACACCGCTGTTTGTCTGCACTATTTGTCACACACTGTATAATATATGATATAATGTATCTATGTGCTGATCATACAGATTCTATAATATATGACTGTGATTGGTTGCTATGGTAACACTGCTGCTTGTCTGCACTATTTGTCATACACACCGTATAATATATGATATAATGTATCTATGTGCTGATCATACAGATTCTATAATATATGATTGTGATTGGTTGCTATGGTAACACTGCTGCTTGTCTGCACTATTTGTCATATACGCTGTATAATATATGATATAATGTATCTATGTGCTGATAATACAGATTCTATAATATATGATTGTGATTGGTTGCTATGGTAACACCGCTGCTTGTCTGCTCTATTTGTCATATACGCTGTATAATATATGATATAATGTATCTATGTGCTGATCATACAGATTCTATAATATATGATTGTGATTGGTTGCTATGGTAACACGGCTGTTTGTCTGCACTATTTGTCATACACACTGTATAATATATGATATAATGTATCTATGTGCTGATCATACAGATTCTATAATATATGATTGTGATTGGTTGCTATGGTAACACGGCTGTTTGTCTGCACTATTTGTCATACACACTGTATAATATATGATATAATGTATCTATGTGCTGATCATACAGATTCTATAATATATGATTGTGATTGGTTGCTATGGTAACACGGCTGTTTGTCTGCACTATGTGTCATACACACTGTATAATATATGATATAATGTATCTATGTGCTGATCATACAGATTCTATAATATATGATTGTGATTGGTTGCTATGGTAACACCGCTGCTTGTCTGCACTATTTGTCATACACACTGTATAATATATGATATAATGTATCTATGTGCTGATCATACAGATTCTATAATATATGACTGTGATTGGTTGCTATGGTAACACGGCTGCTTGTCTGCACTATTTGTCATACACTGTATAATATATGATATAATGTATCTATGTGCTGATCATACAGATTCTATAATATATGATTGTGGTTGGTTGCTATGGTAACACCGCTGCTTGTCTGTACTATTTGTCATACACACTGTATAATATATGATATAATGTATCTATGTGCTGATCATACAGATTCTATAATATATGATTGTGATTGGTTGCTATGGTAACACCGCTGCTTGTCTGCACTATTTGTCATACACACTGTATAATATATGATATAATGTATCTATGTGCTGATCATACAGATTCTATAATATATGATTGTGATTGGTTGCTATGGTAACACCGCTGCTTGTCTGCACTATTTGTCATACACTGTATAATATATGATATAATGTATCTATGTGCTGATCATACAGAGTCTATAATATATGATTGTGATTGGTTGCTATGGTAACACCGCTGCTTGTCTGCACTATGTGTCATACACACTGTATAATATATGATATAATGTATCTATGTGCTGATCATACACATTCTATAATATATGATTGTGATTGGTTGCTATGGTAACACCGCTGTTTGTCTGCACTATGTGTCACACACTGTATAATATATGATATAATGTATCTATGTGCTGATCATACAGATTCTATAATATATGATTGTGATTGGTTGCTATGGTAACACTGCTGCTTGTCTGCACTATGTGTCATACACACTGTATAATATATGATATAATGTATCTATGTGCTGATCATACAGATTCTATAATATATGATTGTGATTGGTTGCTATGGTAACACCGCTGCTTGTCTGCACTATTTGTCACACACACTGTATAATATATGATATAATGTATCTATGTGCTGATCATACAGATTCTATAATATATGACTGTGATTGGTTGCTATGGTAACACTGCTGCTTGTCTGCACTATTTGTCATACACTGTATAATATATGATATAATGTATCTATGTGCTGATCATACAGATTCTATAATATATGACTGTGATTGGTTGCTATGGTAACACTGCTGCTTGTCTGCACTATTTGTCATACACTGTATAATATATGATATAATGTATCTATGTGCTGATCATACAGATTCTATAATATATGACTGTGATTGGTTGCTATGGTAACACCGCTGTTTGTCTGCACTATTTGTCATACACTGTATAATATATGATATAATGTATCTATGTGCTGATCATACAGATTCTATAATATATGATTGTGATTGGTTGCTATGGTAACACTGCTGTCTGTCTGCACTATTTGTCATACACACTGTATAATATATGATATAATGTATCTATGTGCTGATCATACAGATTCTATAATATATGATTGTGATTGGTTGCTATGGTAACACCGCTGCTTGTCTGCACTATTTGTCATACACTGTATAATATATGATATAATGTATCTATGTGCTGATCATACAGATTCTATAATATATGATTGTGATTGGTTGCTATGGTAACACGGCTGTTTGTCTGCACTATGTGTCATACACACTGTATAATATATGATATAATGTATCTATGTGCTGATCATACAGATTCTATAATATATGATTGTGATTGGTTGCTATGGTAACACGGCTGCTTGTCTGCACTATGTGTCATACACTGTATAATATATGGTATAATGTATCTATGTGCTGATCATACAGAGTCTATAATATATGATTGTGATTGGTTGCTATGGTAACACCGCTGTTTGTCTGCACTATTTGTCATACACTGTATAATATATGATATAATGTATCTATGTGCTGATCATACACATTCTATAATATATGATTGTGATTGGTTGCTATGGTAACACTGCTGTCTGTCTGCACTATTTGTCATACACACTGTATAATATATGATATAATGTATCTATGTGCTGATCATACAGAGTCTATAATATATGATTGTGATTGGTTGCTATGGTAACAGCGCTGTTTGTCTGCACTATTTGTCATACACTGTATAATATATGATATAATGTATCTATGTGCTGATCATACAGATTCTATAATATATGATTGTGATTGGTTGCTATGGTAACACCGCTGCTTGTCTGCACTATGTGTCACACACTGTATAATATATGATATAATGTATCTATGTGCTGATCATACAGAGTCTATAATATATGACTGTGATTGGTTGCTATGGTAACACGGCTGCTTGTCTGCACTATTTGTCATACACACTGTATAATATATGATATAATGTATCTATGTGCTGATCATACAGATTCTATAATATATGACTGTGATTGGTTGCTATGGTAACACTGCTGCTTGTCTGCACTATTTGTCATACACACTGTATAATATATGATATAATGTATCTATGTGCTGATCATACAGATTCTATAATATATGATTGTGATTGGTTGCTATGGTAACACCGCTGCTTGTCTGCACTATTTGTCATACACTGTATAATATATGATATAATGTATCTATGTGCTGATCATACAGATTCTATAATATATGATTGTGATTGGTTGCTATGGTAACACCGCTGTATGTCTGCACTATTTGTCATACACACTGTATAATATATGATATAATGTATCTATGTGCTGATCATACAGATTCTATAATATATGATTGTGATTGGTTGCTATGGTAACACTGCTGCTTGTCTGCACTATGTGTCATACACACTGTATAATATATGATATAATGTACCTATGTGCTGATCATACAGATTCTATAATATATGATTGTGATTGGTTGCTATGGTAACACTGCTGTTTGTCTGCACTATGTGTCATACACTGTATAATATATGATATAATGTATCTATGTGCTGATCATACAGATTCTATAATGTATGACTGTGATTGGTTGCTATGGTAACACCGCTGTTTGTCTGCACTATTTGTCATACACACTGTATAATATATGATATAATGTATCTATGTGCTGATCATACAGATTCTATAATATATGATTGTGATTGGTTGCTATGGTAACACTGCTGTCTGCACTATGTGTCATACACTGTATAATATATGATATAATGTATCTATGTGCTGATCATACAGATTCTATAATATATGATTGTGATTGGTTACTATGGTAACACCGCTGCTTGTCTGCACTATTTGTCATACACACTGTATAATATATGATATAATGTATCTATGTGCTGATCATACAGATTCTATAATATATGATTGTGATTGGTTGCTATGGTAACACCGCTGCTTGTCTGCACTATGTGTCATACACTGTATAATATATGATATAATGTATCTATGTGCTGATCATACAGATTCTATAATATATGATTGTGATTGGTTGCTATGGTAACACCGCTGCTTGTCTGCACTATTTGTCATACACACTGTATAATATATGATATAATGTATCTATGTGCTGATCATACAGATTCTATAATATATGATTGTGATTGGTTGCTATGGTAACACGGCTGCTTGTCTGCACTATGTGTCATACACTGTATAATATATGATATAATGTATCTATGTGCTGATCATACAGATTCTATAATATATGACTGTGATTGGTTGCTATGGTAACACGGCTGTTTGTCTGCACTATGTGTCATACACTGTATAATATATGATATAATGTATCTATGTGCTGATCATACAGATTCTATAATATATGATAGTGATTGGTTGCTATGGTAACACCGCTGCTTGTCTGCACTATTTGTCATACACACTGTATAATATATGATATAATGTATCTATGTGCTGATCATACACATTCTATAATATATGATTGTGATTGGTTGCTATGGTAACACGGCTGCTTGTCTGCACTATGTGTCATACACACTGTATAATATATGATATAATGTATCTCTGTGCTGATCATACAGATTCTATAATATATGACTGTGATTGGTTGCTATGGTAACACTGCTGTTTGTCTGCACTATGTGTCATACACTGTATAATATATGATATAATGTATCTATGTGCTGATCATACAGATTCTATAATATATGATTGTGATTGGTTGCTATGGTAACACTGCTGTTTGTCTGCACTATGTGTCATACACTGTATAATATATGATATAATGTATCTATGTGCTGATCATACAGATTCTATAATATATGATTGTGATTGGTTGCTATGGTAACACCGCTGCTTGTCTGCACTATTTGTCATGCACACTGTATAATATATGATATAATGTATCTATGTGCTGATCATACAGATTCTATAATATATGATTGTGATTGGTTGCTATGGTAACACCGCTGTTTGTCTGCACTATTTGTCATACACACTGTATAATATATGATATAATGTATCTATTTGCTGATCATACAGATTCTATAATATATGATTGTGATTGGTTGCTATGGTAACACTGCTGTTTGTCTGCACTATTTGTCATACACTGTATAATATATGATATAATGTATCTATGTGCTGATCATACAGATTCTATAATATATGATTGTGATTGGTTGCTATGGTAACACCGCTGTTTGTCTGCACTATTTGTCATACACTGTATAATATATGATATAATGTATCTATGTGCCGATCATACAGATTCTATAATATATGATTGTGATTGGTTGCTATGGTAACACCGCTGCTTGTCTGCACTATGTGTCATACACACTGTATAATATATGATATAATGTATCTATGTGCTGATCATACAGATTCTATAATATATGATTGTGATTGGTTGCTATGGTAACACTGCTGTTTGTCTGCACTATTTGTCATACACACTGTATAATATATGATATAATGTATCTATGTGCTGATCATACAGATTCTATAATATATGATTGTGATTGGTTGCTATGGTAACACTGCTGCTTGTCTGCACTATTTGTCATACACTGTATAATATATGATATAATGTATCTATGTGCTGATCATACACATTCTATAATATATGATTGTGATTGGTTGCTATGGTAACACCGCTGTCTGTCTGCACTATTTGTCATACACACTGTATAATATATGATATAATGTATCTATGTGCTGATCATACAGATTCTATAATATATGATTGTGATTGGTTGCTATGGTAACACTGCTGCTTGTCTGCACTATTTGTCACACACTGTATAATATATGATATAATGTATCTATGTGCTGATCATACAGATTCTATAATATATGACTGTGATTGGTTGCTATGGTAACACTGCTGCTTGTCTGTACTATTTGTCTTACACACTGTATAATATATGATATAATGTATCTATGTGCTGATCATACAGATTCTATAATATATGATTGTGATTGGTTGCTATGGTAACACTGCTGCTTGTCTGCACTATTTGTCATACACACTGTATAATATATGATATAATGTATCTATGTGCTGATCATACAGATTCTATAATATATGATTGTGATTGGTTGCTATGGTAACACTGCTGCTTGTCTGCACTATTTGTCATACACACTGTATAATATATGATATAATGTATCTATGTGCTGATCATACAGATTCTATAATATATGATTGTGATTGGTTGCTATGGTAACATCGCTGTTTGTCTGCACTATTTGTCATACACACTGTATAATATATGATATAATGTATCTATGTGCTGATCATACAGATTCTATAATATATGGTTGTGATTGGTTGCTATGGTAACACTGCTGTTTGTCTGCACTATGTGTCATACACACTGTATAATATATGATATAATGTATCTATGTGCTGATCATACACATTCTATAATATATGATTGTGATTGGTTGCTATGGTAACACGGCTGTTTGTCTGCACTATTTGTCATACACACTGTATAATATATGATATAATGTATCTATGTGCCGATCATACAGATTCTATAATATATGATTGTGATTGGTTGCTATGGTAACACGGCTGCTTGTCTGCACTATTTGTCACACACACTGTATAATATATGATATAATGTATCTATGTGCCGATCATACAGATTCTATAATATATGATTGTGATTGGTTGCTATGGTAACACCGCTGACTGCACTATTTGTCACACACTGTATAATATATGATATAATGTATCTATGTGCTGATCATACAGATTCTATAATATATGATAGTGATTGGTTGCTATGGTAACACGGCTGTTTGTCTGCACTATTTGTCATACACTGTATAATATATGATATAATGTATCTATGTGCTGATCATACAGATTCTATAATATATGATTGTGATTGGTTGCTATGGTAACACCGCTGTTTGTCTGCACTATGTGTCATACACACTGTATAATATATGATATAATGTATCTATGTGCTGATCATACAGATTCTATAATATATGATTGTGATTGGTTGCTATGGTAACACTGCTGCTTGTCTGCACTATTTGTCATACACACTGTATAATATATGATATAATGTATCTATGTGCTGATCATACAGATTCTATAATATATGATTGTGATTGGTTGCTATGGTAACACTGCTGCTTGTCTGCACTATGTGTCATACACACTGTATAATATATGATATAATGTATCTATGTCCTGATCATACAGATTCTATAATATATGACTGTGATTGGTTGCTATGGTAACACCGCTGTTTGTCTGCACTATTTGTCACACACTGTATAATATATGATATAATGTATCTATGTGCTGATCATACAGATTCTATAATATATGACTGTGATTGGTTGCTATGGTAACACCACTGTCTGCACTATTTGTCATACACTGTATAATATATGATATAATGTATCTATGTGCTGATCATACAGATTCTATAATATATGATTGTGATTGGTTACTATGGTAACACTGCTGCTTGTCTGCACTATTTGTCATACACACTGTATAATATATGATATAATGTATCTATGTGCTGATCATACAGATTCTATAATATATGATTGTGATTGGTTGCTATGGTAACACCGCTGCTTGTCTGCACTATTTGTCATACACTGTATAATATATGATATAATGTATCTATGTGCTGATCATACAGAGTCTATAATATATGATTGTGATTGGTTGCTATGGTAACACCGCTGCTTGTCTGCACTATGTGTCATACACACTGTATAATATATGATATAATGTATCTATGTGCTGATCATACAGAGTCTATAATATATGACTGTGATTGGTTGCTATGGTAACACCGCTGCTTGTCTGCACTATGTGTCACACACTGTATAATATATGATATAATGTATCTATGTGCTGATCATACAGAGTCTATAATATATGATTGTGATTGGTTGCTATGGTAACAGCGCTGTTTGTCTGCACTATTTGTCATACACTGTATAATATATGATATAATGTATCTATGTGCTGATCATACAGATTCTATAATATATGATTGTGATTGGTTGCTATGGTAACACCGCTGCTTGTCTGCACTATGTGTCATACACACTGTATAATATATGATATAATGTATCTATGTGCTGATCATACAGAGTCTATAATATATGACTGTGATTGGTTGCTATGGTAACACCGCTGCTTGTCTGCACTATGTGTCACACACTGTATAATATATGATATAATGTATCTATGTGCTGATCATACAGAGTCTATAATATATGACTGTGATTGGTTGCTATGGTAACACGGCTGCTTGTCTGCACTATTTGTCATACACTGTATAATATATGATATAATGTATCTATGTGCTGATCATACACATTCTATAATATATGATTGTGATTGGTCGCTATGGTAACACGGCTGCTTGTCTGCACTATTTGTCATACACACTGTATAATATATGATATAATGTATCTATGTGCTGATCATACAGATTCTATAATATATGATTGTGATTGGTTGCTATGGTAACACCGCTGCTTGTCTGCACTATTTGTCATACACTGTATAATATATGATATAATGTATCTATGTGCTGATCATACAGATTCTATAATATATGATTGTGATTGGTTGCTATGGTAACACTGCTGCTTGTCTGCACTATGTGTCATACACACTGTATAATATATGATATAATGTATCTATGTGCTGATCATACAGATTCTATAATATATGATTGTGATTGGTTGCTATGGTAACACCGCTGCTTGTCTGCACTATTTGTCATACACTGTATAATATATGATATAATGTATCTATGTGCTGATCATACAGATTCTATAATATATGATTGTGATTGGTTGCTATGGTAACACTGCTGCTTGTCTGCACTATTTGTCATACACACTGTATAATATATGATATAATGTATCTATGTGCTGATCATACAGATTCTATAATATATGATTGTGATTGGTTGCTATGGTAACACTGCTGCTTGTCTGCACTATGTGTCATACACACTGTATAATATATGATATAATGTATCTATGTGCTGATCATACAGATTCTATAATATCTGATTGTGATTGGTTGCTATGGTAACACCGCTGTTTGTCTGCACTATGTGTCATACACTGTATAATATATGATATAATGTACCTATGTGCTGATCATACAGATTCTATAATATATGATTGTGATTGGTTGCTATGGTAACACCGCTGTTTGTCTGCACTATTTGTCACACACTGTATAATATATGATATAATGTACCTATGTGCTGATCATACAGATTCTATAATATATGATAGTGATTGGTTGCTATGGTAACACCACTGTTTGTCTGCACTATGTGTCATACACTGTATAATATATGATATAATGTACCTATGTGCTGATCATACAGATTCTATAATATATGATTGTGATTGGTTGCTATGGTAACACCGCTGCTTGTCTGCACTATGTGTCATACACACTGTATAATATATGATATAATGTACCTATGTGCTGATCATACAGATTCTATAATATATGATTGTGATTGGTTGCTATGGTAACACGGCTGCTTGTCTGCACTATTTGTCACACACTGTATAATATATGATATAATGTACCTATGTGCTGATCATACAGATTCTATAATATATGATAGTGATTGGTTGCTATGGTAACACCGCTGTTTGTCTGCACTATGTGTCATACACTGTATAATATATGATATAATGTACCTATGTGCTGATCATACAGATTCTATAATATATGATAGTGATTGGTTGCTATGGTAACACGGCTGTTTGTCTGCACTATTTGTCATACACACTGTATAATATATGATATAATGTATCTATGTGCTGATCATACAGATTCTATAATATATGACTGTGATTGGTTGCTATGGTAACACTGCTGTTTGTCTGCACTATTTGTCATACACTGTATAATATATGATATAATGTATCTATGTGCTGATCATACAGATTCTATAATATATGATTGTGATTGGTTGCTATGGTAACACCGCTGCTTGTCTGTACTATTTGTCATACACACTGTATAATATATGATATAATGTATCTATGTGCTGATCATACAGATTCTATAATATATGATTGTGATTGGTTGCTATGGTAACACCGCTGCTTGTCTGCACTATTTGTCATACACTGTATAATATATGATATAATGTATCTATGTGCTGATCATACAGATTCTATAATATATGATAGTGATTGGTTGCTATGGTAACACCGCTGCTTGTCTGCACTATTTGTCATACACACTGTATAATATATGATATAATGTATCTATGTGCTGATCATACAGATTCTATAATATATGATTGTGATTGGTTGCTATGGTAACACCGCTGCTTGTCTGCACTATTTGTCATACACACTGTATAATATATGATATAATGTATCTATGTGCTGATCATACAGATTCTATAATATATGATAGTGATTGGTTGCTATGGTAACACGGCTGCTTGTCTGCACTATTTGTCATACACTGTATAATATATGATATAATGTATCTATGTGCTGATCATACAGATTCTATAATATATGATTGTGATTGGTTGCTATGGTAACACGGCTGCTTGTCTGCACTATGTGTCATACACACTGTATAATATATGATATAATGTATCTATGTGCTGATCATACAGATTCTATAATATATGATTGTGATTGGTTGCTATGGTAACACCGCTGCTTGTCTGCACTATGTGTCATACACTGTATAATATATGATATAATGTATCTATGTGCTGATCATACAGATTCTATAATATATGATTGTGATTGGTTGCTATGGTAACACCGCTGCTTGTCTGCACTATTTGTCATACACTGTATAATATATGATATAATGTATCTATGTGCTGATCATACAGATTCTATAATATATGATTGTGATTGGTTGCTATGGTAACATCGCTGTTTGTCTGCACTATTTGTCATACACACTGTATAATATATGATATAATGTATCTATGTGCTGATCATACAGATTCTATAATATATGGTTGTGATTGGTTGCTATGGTAACACTGCTGTTTGTCTGCACTATGTGTCATACACACTGTATAATATATGATATAATGTATCTATGTGCTGATCATACACATTCTATAATATATGATTGTGATTGGTTGCTATGGTAACACCGCTGCTTGTCTGCACTATGTGTCATACACACTGTATAATATATGATATAATGTATCTATGTGCTGATCATACAGATTCTATAATATATGATAGTGATTGGTTGCTATGGTAACACGGCTGTTTGTCTGCACTATTTGTCATACACTGTATAATATATGATATAATGTATCTATGTGCTGATCATACAGATTCTATAATATATGATTGTGATTGGTTGCTATGGTAACACCGCTGCTTGTCTGCACTATTTGTCATACACTGTATAATATATGATATAATGTATCTATGTGCTGATCATACAGATTCTATAATATATGATAGTGATTGGTTGCTATGGTAACACGGCTGTTTGTCTGCACTATTTGTCATACACTGTATAATATATGATATAATGTATCTATGTGCTGATCATACAGATTCTATAATATATGATTGTGATTGGTTGCTATGGTAACACCGCTGCTTGTCTGCACTATTTGTCATACACACTGTATAATATATGATATAATGTATCTATGTGCTGATCATACAGATTCTATAATATATGACTGTGATTGGTTGCTATGGTAACACCGCTGCTTGTCTGTACTATGTGTCATACACACTGTATAATACATGATATAATGTATCTATGTGCTGATCATACAGATTCTATAATATATGATAGTGATTGGTTGCTATGGTAACACCGCTGTTTGTCTGCACTATTTGTCATACACACTGTATAATATATGATATAATGTATCTATGTGCTGATCATACAGATTCTATAATATATGATTGTGATTGGTTGCTATGGTAACACGGCTGCTTGTCTGCACTATTTGTCATACACACTGTATAATATATGATATAATGTATCTATGTGCTGATCATACAGATTCTATAATATATGATTGTGATTGGTTGCTATGGTAACACGGCTGCTTGTCTGCACTATGTGTCATACACACTGTATAATATATGATATAATGTATCTATGTGCTGATCATACAGATTCTATAATATATGATTGTGATTGGTTGCTATGGTAACACGGCTGCTTGTCTGCACTATGTGTCATACACACTGTATAATATATGATATAATGTATCTATGTGCTGATCATACAGATTCTATAATATATGATTGTGATTGGTTGCTATGGTAACACCGCTGTCTGCACTATGTGTCATACACTGTATAATATATGATATAATGTATCTATGTGCTGATCATACAGATTCTATAATATATGATTGTGATTGGTTGCTATGGTAACACCGCTGCTTGTCTGCACTATTTGTCATGCACACTGTATAATATATGATATAATGTATCTATGTGCTGATCATACAGATTCTATAATATATGAGTGATTGGTTGCTATGGTAACACAGCTGCTTGTCTGCACTATTTGTCATACACACTGTATAATATATGATATAATGTATCTATGTGCTGATCATACAGATTCTATAATATATGACTGTGATTGGTTGCTATGGTAACACCGCTGCTTGTCTGCACTATTTGTCATACACACTGTATAATATAAGATATAATGTATCTATGTGCTGATCATACAGATTCTATAATATATGATTGTGATTGGTTGCTATGGTAACACCGCTGTTTGTCTGCACTATTTGTCATACACACTGTATAATATATGATATAATGTATCTATGTGCTGATCATACAGAGTCTATAATATATGACTGTGATTGGTTGCTATGGTAACACCGCTGCTTGTCTGCACTATGTGTCATACACACTGTATAATATATGATATAATGTATCTATGTGCTGATCATACAGAATCTATAATATATGATTGTGATTGGTTGCTATGGTAACACCGCTGCTTGTCTGCACTATGTGTCATACACTGTATAATATATGATATAATGTATCTATGTGCTGATCATACAGATTCTATAATATATGACTGTGATTGGTTGCTATGGTAACACTGCTGTCTGCACTATTTGTCACACACACTGTATAATATATGATATAATGTATCTATGTGCTGATCATACACATTCTATAATATATGATTGTGATTGGTTGCTATGGTAACACCGCTGCTTGTCTGCACTATTTGTCATACACACTGTATAATATATGATATAATGTATCTATGTGCTGATCATACAGATTCTATAATATATGATTGTGATTGGTTGCTATGGTAACACTGCTGCTTGTCTGCACTATGTGTCATACACACTGTATAATATATGATATAATGTATCTATGTGCTGATCATACACATTCTATAATATATGATTGTGATTGGTTGCTATGGTAACACTGCTGCTTGTCTGCACTATTTGTCATACACACTGTATAATATATGATATAATGTATCTATGTGCTGATCATACAGATTCTATAATATATGATTGTGATTGGTTGCTATGGTAACACGGCTGCTTGTCTGCACTATTTGTCATACACACTGTATAATATATGATATAATGTATCTATGTGCTGATCATACAGATTCTATAATATATGATTGTGATTGGTTGCTATGGTAACACCGCTGCTTGTCTGCACTATTTGTCATACACTGTATAATATATGATATAATGTATCTATGTGCTGATCATACACTCTGTATAATATATGATTGTGATTGGTTGCTATGGTAACACCGCTGCTTGTCTGCGCTATGTGTCATACACACTGTATAATATATGATATAATGTATCTATGTGCTGATCATACAGATTCTATAATATATGATTGTGATTGGTTGCTATGGTAACACTGCTGCTTGTCTGCACTATTTGTCATACACACTGTATAATATATGATATAATGTATCTATGTGCTGATCATACAGATTCTATAATATATGACTGTGATTGGTTGCTATGGTAACACCGCTGCTTGTCTGTACTATGTGTCATACACACTGTATAATATATGATATAATGTATCTATGTGCTGATCATACAGATTCTATAATATATGATTGTGATTGGTCGCTATGGTAACACCGCTGCTTGTCTGCACTATTTGTCATACACTGTATAATATATGATATAATGTATCTATGTGCTGATCATACAGATTCTATAATATATGATGGTGATTGGTTGCTATGGTAACACGGCTGTTTGTCTGCACTATTTGTCATACACTCTGTATAATATATGATATAATGTATCTATGTGCTGATCATACAGATTCTATAATATATGATTGTGATTGGTTGCTATGGTAACACTGCTGCTTGTCTGCACTATTTGTCATACACACTGTATAATATATAATATAATGTATCTATGTGCTGATCATACAGATTCTATAATATATGATTGTGATTGGTTGCTATGGTAACACTGCTGCTTGTCTGCACTATTTGTCATACACACTGTATAATATATGATATAATGTATCTATGTGCTGATCATACAGATTCTATAATATATGATAGTGATTGGTTGCTATGGTAACACCGCTGCTTGTCTGCACTATTTGTCATACACGCTGTATAATATATGATATAATGTATCTATGTGCTGATCATACAGATTCTATAATATATGATTGTGATTGGTTGCTATGGTAACACGGCTGTTTGTCTGCACTATTTGTCATACACACTGTATAATATATGATATAATGTATCTATGTGCTGATCATACAGATTCTATAATATATGATTGTGATTGGTCGCTATGGTAACACCGCTGCTTGTCTGTACTATGTGTCATACACACTGTATAATATATGATATAATGTATCTATGTGCTGATCATACAGATTCTATAATATATGATTGTGATTGGTCGCTATGGTAACACCGCTGCTTGTCTGCACTATTTGTCATACACACTGTATAATATATGATATAATGTATCTATGTGCTGATCATACAGATTCTATAATATATGATTGTGATTGGTTGCTATGGTAACACCGCTGCTTGTCTGCACTATTTGTCATACACACTGTATAATATATGATATAATGTATCTATGTGCTGATCATACAGATTCTATAATATATGATTGTGATTGGTTGCTATGGTAACACCGCTGCTTGTCTGCACTATGTGTCATACACACTGTATAATATATGATATAATGTATCTATGTGCTGATCATACAGATTCTATAATATATGACTGTGATTGGTTGCTATGGTAACACTGCTGTCTGCACTATTTGTCATACACACTGTATAATATATGATATAATGTATCTATGTGCTGATCATACAGATTCTATAATATATGATTGTGATTGGTTGCTATGGTAACACCGCTGTTTGTCTGCACTATGTGTCATACACTGTATAATATATGATATAATGTATCTATGTGCTGATCATACAGATTCTATAATATATGACTGTGATTGGTTGCTATGGTAACACCGCTGCTTGTCTGTACTATGTGTCATACACACTGTATAATATATGATATAATGTATCTATGTCCTGATCATACAGATTCTATAATATATGACTGTGATTGGTTGCTATGGTAACACGGCTGCTTGTCTGCACTATTTGTCATACACTGTATAATATATGATATAATGTATCTATGTGCTGATCATACAGATTCTATAATATATGATTGTGATTGGTCGCTATGGTAACACCGCTGCTTGTCTGCACTATTTGTCATACACTGTATAATATATGATATAATGTATCTATGTGCTGATCATACAGATTCTATAATATATGATTGTGATTGGTTGCTATGGTAACACGGCTGCTTGTCTGCACTATTTGTCATACACACTGTATAATATATGATATAATGTATCTATGTGCTGATCATACAGATTCTATAATATATGACTGTGATTGGTTGCTATGGTAACACCGCTGCTTGTCTGCACTATTTGTCATACACTGTATAATATATGATATAATGTATCTATGTGCTGATCGTACAGATTCTATAATATATGATTGTGATTGGTTGCTATGGTAACACTGCTGCTTGTCTGCACTATTTGTCATACACACTGTATAATATATGATATAATGTATCTATGTGCTGATCATACAGATTCTATAATATATGATTGTGATTGGTTGCTATGGTAACACTGCTGCTTGTCTGCACTATTTGTCATACACACTGTATAATATATGATATAATGTATTGTATCTATGTGCTGATCATACAGATTCTATAATATATGACTGTGATTGGTTGCTATGGTAACACGGCTGCTTGTCTGCACTATGTGTCATACACACTGTATAATATATGATATAATGTATCTATGTGCTGATCATACAGATTCTATAATATATGATTGTGATTGGTTGCTATGGTAACACGGCTGCTTGTCTGCACTATGTGTCATACACACTGTATAATATATGATATAATGTATCTATGTGCTGATCACACAGATTCTATAATATATGATTGTGATTGATTGCTATGGTAACACCGCTGTCTGCACTATTTGTCATACACACTGTATAATATATGATATAATGTATCTATGTGCTGATCATACAGATTCTATAATATATGATTGTGATTGGTTGCTATGGTAACACTGCTGCTTGTCTGCACTATGTGTCATACACTGTATAATATATGATATAATGTATCTATGTGCTGATCATACAGATTCTATAATATATGATTGTGATTGGTTGCTATGGTAACACGGCTGTTTGTCTGCACTATTTGTCATACACACTGTATAATATATGATATAATGTATCTATGTGCTGATCATACAGATTCTATAATATATGATTGTGATTGGTCGCTATGGTAACACCGCTGCTTGTCTGTACTATGTGTCATACACACTGTATAATATATGATATAATGTATCTATGTGCTGATCATACAGATTCTATAATATATGATTGTGATTGGTCGCTATGGTAACACCGCTGCTTGTCTGCACTATTTGTCATACACACTGTATAATATATGATATAATGTATCTATGTGCTGATCATACAGATTCTATAATATATGATTGTGATTGGTTGCTATGGTAACACCGCTGCTTGTCTGCACTATTTGTCATACACACTGTATAATATATGATATAATGTATCTATGTGCTGATCATACAGATTCTATAATATATGATTGTGATTGGTTGCTATGGTAACACCGCTGCTTGTCTGCACTATGTGTCATACACACTGTATAATATATGATATAATGTATCTATGTGCTGATCATACAGATTCTATAATATATGACTGTGATTGGTTGCTATGGTAACACTGCTGTCTGCACTATTTGTCATACACACTGTATAATATATGATATAATGTATCTATGTGCTGATCATACAGATTCTATAATATATGATTGTGATTGGTTGCTATGGTAACACCGCTGTTTGTCTGCACTATGTGTCATACACTGTATAATATATGATATAATGTATCTATGTGCTGATCATACAGATTCTATAATATATGACTGTGATTGGTTGCTATGGTAACACCGCTGCTTGTCTGTACTATGTGTCATACACACTGTATAATATATGATATAATGTATCTATGTGCTGATCATACAGATTCTATAATATATGATTGTGATTGGTCGCTATGGTAACACCGCTGCTTGTCTGCACTATTTGTCATACACTGTATAATATATGATATAATGTATCTATGTGCTGATCATACAGATTCTATAATATATGATTGTGATTGGTTGCTATGGTAACACGGCTGCTTGTCTGCACTATTTGTCATACACACTGTATAATATATGATATAATGTATCTATGTGCTGATCATACAGATTCTATAATATATGACTGTGATTGGTTGCTATGGTAACACCGCTGCTTGTCTGCACTATTTGTCATACACTGTATAATATATGATATAATGTATCTATGTGCTGATCGTACAGATTCTATAATATATGATTGTGATTGGTTGCTATGGTAACACTGCTGCTTGTCTGCACTATTTGTCATACACACTGTATAATATATGATATAATGTATCTATGTGCTGATCATACAGATTCTATAATATATGATTGTGATTGGTTGCTATGGTAACACTGCTGCTTGTCTGCACTATTTGTCATACACACTGTATAATATATGATATAATGTATTGTATCTATGTGCTGATCATACAGATTCTATAATATATGACTGTGATTGGTTGCTATGGTAACACGGCTGCTTGTCTGCACTATGTGTCATACACACTGTATAATATATGATATAATGTATCTATGTGCTGATCATACAGATTCTATAATATATGATTGTGATTGGTTGCTATGGTAACACGGCTGCTTGTCTGCACTATGTGTCATACACACTGTATAATATATGATATAATGTATCTATGTGCTGATCACACAGATTCTATAATATATGATTGTGATTGATTGCTATGGTAACACCGCTGTCTGCACTATTTGTCATACACACTGTATAATATATGATATAATGTATCTATGTGCTGATCATACAGATTCTATAATATATGATTGTGATTGGTTGCTATGGTAACACTGCTGCTTGTCTGCACTATGTGTCATACACTGTATAATATATGATATAATGTATCTATGTGCTGATCATACAGATTCTATAATATATGATTGTGATTGGTTGCTATGGTAACACTGCTGCTTGTCTGCACTATTTGTCATACACACTGTATAATATATGATATAATGTATCTATGTGCTGATCATACAGATTCTATAATATATGATTGTGATTGGTTGCTATGGTAACACTGCTGCTTGTCTGCACTATGTGTCATACACTGTATAATATATGATATAATGTATCTATGTGCTGATCATACAGATTCTATAATATATGACTGTGATTGGTTGCTATGGTAACACCGCTGCTTGTCTGCACTATTTGTCATACACACTGTATAATATATGATATAATGTATCTATGTGCTGATCATACAGATTCTATAATATATGATTGTGATTGGTTGCTATGGTAACACGGCTGCTTGTCTGCACTATGTGTCATACACACTGTATAATATATGATATAATGTATCTATGTGCTGATCATACAGATTCTATAATATATGATTGTGATTGGTTGCTATGGTAACACCGCTGCTTGTCTGCACTATGTGTCCCCTATATTTCACTCATAGTATTACACTTGCACACACACACTATTCATTTATTATTTCTTACTACACATCCCATGCACCACATACCACTCCCCTCAAGACTAGTGGGAGTGGCTATTATTATTTAAAGCACCTGCTCACTCCTTCATCAGCATTTTCTGACCTGGCTGTGTCCATTTGCAAGTATGGCCTTTTTCTGTGTTTTCATATATGTCCCCTTGTTTTTATCGGTTCTGTTTGTACATCAGGAACGTTCTGTTCCATTTAAGGAGTTAGGGACTCGCAAGTCTGGGGATCCTTGTCGTGGATTGCGAGCTTGCGTCCTTTTGGCCAAAATGATTACTAATACCCCAGGTATTTTTCATTACTACATATATTCGCTTCTCTTGGACACAGCTGGGTCTTTGATGCTGGGAGAGCATGGTGTGTTGTTGTTTGGCATAGCAAGCAGGGTAGCCCGCTCTATGAACTATCAAGGCGTCACAAATAGGCTTCTACCTGGCTATACACGTTGTGCCTCATGACGTACACACCATCCCTCCATGTTTCACACACTTGCACCCCATTATCCATTTCTTTTCTATTGAGGCACTTTACTCATTACTGCCCCCTATATTTCACTCATAGTATTACACTTGCACACACACACTATTCATTTATTATTTCTTACTACACATCCCATGCACCACACACCACTCCCCTCAAGACCAGTGGGAGTGGCTATTATTATTTAAAGCACCTGCTCACTCCTTCATCAGCATTTTCTGACCTGGCTGTGTCCATTTGCAAGTATGGCCTTTTTCTGTGTTTTCATATATGTCCCCTTGTTTTTATCGGTTCTGTTTGTACATCAGGAACGTTCTGTTCCATTTAAGGAGTTAGGGACTCGCAAGTCTGGGGATCCTTGTCGTGGATTGCGAGCTTGCGTCCTTTTGGCCAAAATGATTACTAATACCCCAGGTATTTTTCATTACTACATATATTCGCTTCTCTTGGACACAGCTGGGTCTTTGATGCTGGGAGAGCATGGTGTGTTGTTGTTTGGCATAGCAAGCAGGGTAGCCCGCTCTATGAACTATCAAGGCGTCACAAATAGGCTTCTACCTGGCTATACACGTTGTGCCTCATGACGTACACACCATCCCTCCATGTTTCACACACTTGCACCCCATTATCCATTTTATTTCTATTGAGGCACTTTACTCATTACTGCCCCCTATATTTCACTCATAGTATTACACTTGCACACACACACTATTCATTTATTATTTCTTACTACACATCCCATGCACCACACACCACTCCCCTCAAGACCAGTGGGAGTGGCTATTATTATTTAAAGCACCTGCTCACTCCTTCATCAGCATTTTCTGACCTGGCTGTGTCCATTTGCAAGTATGGCCTTTTTCTGTGTTTTCATATATGTCCCCTTGTTTTTATCGGTTCTGTTTGTACATCAGGAACGTTCTGTTCCATTTAAGGAGTTAGGGACTCGCAAGTCTGGGGATCCTTGTCGTGGATTGCGAGCTTGCGTCCTTTTGGCCAAAATGATTACTAATACCCCAGGTATTTTTCATTACTACATATATTCGCTTCTCTTGGACACAGCTGGGTCTTTGATGCTGGGAGAGCATGGTGTGTTGTTGTTTGGCATAGCAAGCAGGGTAGCCCGCTCTATGAACTATCAAGGCGTCACAAATAGGCTTCTACCTGGCTATACACGTTGTGCCTCATGACGTACACACCATCCCTCCATGTTTCACACACTTGCACCCCATTATCCATTTTATTTCTATTGAGGCACTTTACTCATTACTGCCCCCTATATTTCACTCATAGTATTACACTTGCACACACACACTATTCATTTATTATTTCTTACTACACATCCCATGCACCACACACCACTCCCCTCAAGACCAGTGGGAGTGGCTATTATTATTTAAAGCACCTGCTCACTCCATCAGCATTTTCTGACCTGGCTGTGTCCATTTGCAAGTATGGCCTTTTTCTGTGTTTTCATATATGTCCCCTTGTTTTTATCGGTTCTGTTTGTACATCAGGAACGTTCTGTTCCATTTAAGGAGTTAGGGACTCGCAAGTCTGGGGATCCTTGTCGTGGATTGCGAGCTTGCGTCCTTTTGGCCAAAATGATTACTAATACCCCAGGTATTTTTCATTACTACATATATTCGCTTCTCTTGGACACAGCTGGGTCTTTGATGCTGGGAGAGCATGGTGTGTTGTTGTTTGGCATAGCAAGCAGGGTAGCCCGCTCTATGAACTATCAAGGCGTCACAAATAGGCTTCTACCTGGCTATACACGTTGTGCCTCATGACGTACACACCATCCCTCCATGTTTCACACACTTGCACCCCATTATCCATTTTATTTCTATTGAGGCACTTTACTCATTACTGCCCCCTATATTTCACTCATAGTATTACACTTGCACACACACACTATTCATTTATTATTTCTTACTACACATCCCATGCACCACACACCACTCCCCTCAAGACCAGTGGGAGTGGCTATTATTATTTAAAGCACCTGCTCACTCCTTCATCAGCATTTTCTGACCTGGCTGTGTCCATTTGCAAGTATGGCCTTTTTCTGTGTTTTCATATATGTCCCCTTGTTTTTATCGGTTCTGTTTGTACATCAGGAACGTTCTGTTCCATTTAAGGAGTTAGGGACTCGCAAGTCTGGGGATCCTTGTCGTGGATTGCGAGCTTGCGTCCTTTTGGCCAAAATGATTACTAATACCCCAGGTATTTTTCATTACTACATATATTCGCTTCTCTTGGACACAGCTGGGTCTTTGATGCTGGGAGAGCATGGTGTGTTGTTGTTTGGCATAGCAAGCAGGGTAGCCCGCTCTATGAACTATCAAGGCGTCACAAATAGGCTTCTACCTGGCTATACACGTTGTGCCTCATGACGTACACACCATCCCTCCATGTTTCACACACTTGCACCCCATTATCCATTTTATTTCTATTGAGGCACTTTACTCATTACTGCCCCCTATATTTCACTCATAGTATTACACTTGCACACACACACTATTCATTTATTATTTCTTACTACACATCCCATGCACCACACACCACTCCCCTCAAGACCAGTGGGAGTGGCTATTATTATTTAAAGCACCTGCTCACTCCTTCATCAGCATTTTCTGACCTGGCTGTGTCCATTTGCAAGTATGGCCTTTTTCTGTGTTTTCATATATGTCCCCTTGTTTTTATCGGTTCTGTTTGTACATCAGGAACGTTCTGTTCCATTTAAGGAGTTAGGGACTCGCAAGTCTGGGGATCCTTGTCGTGGATTGCGAGCTTGCGTCCTTTTGGCCAAAATGATTACTAATACCCCAGGTATTTTTCATTACTACATATATTCGCTTCTCTTGGACACAGCTGGGTCTTTGATGCTGGGAGAGCATGGTGTGTTGTTGTTTGGCATAGCAAGCAGGGTAGCCCGCTCTATGAACTATCAAGGCGTCACAAATAGGCTTCTACCTGGCTATACACGTTGTGCCTCATGACGTACACACCATCCCTCCATGTTTCACACACTTGCACCCCATTATCCATTTTATTTCTATTGAGGCACTTTACTCATTACTGCCCCCTATATTTCACTCATAGTATTACACTTGCACACACACACTATTCATTTATTATTTCTTACTACACATCCCATGCACCACACACCACTCCCCTCAAGACCAGTGGGAGTGGCTATTATTATTTAAAGCACCTGCTCACTCCTTCATCAGCATTTTCTGACCTGGCTGTGTCCATTTGCAAGTATGGCCTTTTTCTGTGTTTTCATATATGTCCCCTTGTTTTTATCGGTTCTGTTTGTACATCAGGAACGTTCTGTTCCATTTAAGGAGTTAGGGACTCGCAAGTCTGGGGATCCTTGTCGTGGATTGCGAGCTTGCGTCCTTTTGGCCAAAATGATTACTAATACCCCAGGTATTTTTCATTACTACATATATTCGCTTCTCTTGGACACAGCTGGGTCTTTGATGCTGGGAGAGCATGGTGTGTTGTTGTTTGGCATAGCAAGCAGGGTAGCCCGCTCTATGAACTATCAAGGCGTCACAAATAGGCTTCTACCTGGCTATACACGTTGTGCCTCATGACGTACACACCATCCCTCCATGTTTCACTCACTTGCACCCCATTATCCATTTTATTTCTATTGAGGCACTTTACTCATTACTGCCCCCTATATTTCACTCATAGTATTACACTTGCACACACACACTATTCATTTATTATTTCTTACTACACATCCCATGCACCACACACCACTCCCCTCAAGACCAGTGGGAGTGGCTATTATTATTTAAAGCACCTGCTCACTCCTTCATCAGCATTTTCTGACCTGGCTGTGTCCATTTGCAAGTATGGCCTTTTTCTGTGTTTTCATATATGTCCCCTTGTTTTTATCGGTTCTATGTGTCACACACTGTATAA